>NW_016160577.1:0-35031 GCF_001687245.7 Rhagoletis zephyria | reverse complement strand
TTCATGATGAAATGTCAAAGCATACTGAGCATCTTTCTCTTTGACACCATGTCTGAAATCCCACGTGATCTGTCAAATACTAATGCATGAAAATCCTAACCTCAAAAAAATCACCCGTTATCTTGGCCTCTGTTTAATGCTTTCTTCTAGCTTTGGGTATTTCCAAGCACAGAAATAAAGCAGGAAACATCGCCGAATATCAATGCTTCAAGGTGAACAAATTTTATACCGCATACAAAATATATACATACATGGGTATGTACATACGAATATATGTATATGCATTCATATGTATGTAGGTACACGAACAAAATCAAAGACACATGGACATTCAAAGATCATTATGAACCTTTTTTCTTTGTGTCTAGCGAATTTCATTTACTTTTGTTGTGTGTTATGAATGTAAACTTGCTATCATTGCGTAGCACAGTGCCAAAGTTTGTACAAAATTAAGAAATAATTCGTATTTATGGCAAAGTTCGAAACATGTCTTTGTAAGCAAATTCATACATATGTATAAAGATACCTAAGCAATTTTCTTGTGTTACATATATATTTCCTTAGGATTTGTACGGCTACTTCATATCTGTTAAAAAATTAAAAATATTAAACAATTTTATTAATAAAATAATGGAGTAAATTCTTGAATCAATATACATATTCATATAGTTTGTATGTACACATGAATGTATATAAAAGTGGAAATTGTCTCAAAGAAAATATGCTTTTTGTGCTCTTGAACATGTTTTTCAATTAACTCTTGTTTTGAGTGTAGTAAAATTCAGTTATCTTTTGTTGTTTTTCGCGACTATGCAAACTTACCACTATTGTAGTGGTGAACATTTGCCTTCATTAGGTCCATTCCTTATCTTTTCTGACTAAAATCTGAAGTGTCAAAATGCAAGAGTGTAAGCAAAATCCACTCACTAAAAGAGAATGACAACAACAAAAGTAATGTCAAATAAGAATAGAAATGTAGGTAAAAAACACATTCACACAAGCACAATAAAAACTTACTACATTAATTATTTTTTGCCTCCTTTCATTTTCAATTCACTTTTTTTAGTTTTTAGATTATTCTGACTTTTCGTGTATTCTTTAATTTCCGTTAATTTAAATTCAGTTGAGTTTGACACTTCAAGATTTCGCCAGCGATAAATCTTCTGACTTAATCTGACTACTTCGGACTGAAGAGAGGTACAGTTGCTCTCTCATTTCTGCTGTCATTTTCAAGTTAAGAAATGTTTTTTGGACTAAATCTGACTACTTCGGTTTATTTCTGGTAGATAAGGAACGCAACTATTGGCAAAATGGCAAAAACAAATCACTTGGGGTGTTCACAGTTCGTTCCAAATAGTGTCTCAAAATGTAGACGTCTACATTTTAAGACGTTTTCTAACCGTAAAATCTGTGGTGTTGTTGTTTCCCATACAAAATTGGAAAACGACGCCGTCTACATTTTGTCACACTCAAAGGTATGTTTTTTACGCGTCTACATTTTGCAACCTCGCAGCAGGGTTGCNAAGGACCATAGACATGATTTCAGTGCGATACCTTTGGTAGATTCTGTGGAATTATTGAACAAGTTTTTTACGTGTTTCTGCGGCAGCAATTTATTGATAACCCTGACTCATTACTTGCTCGTTTCTGAAACCAAGGGGCTTAGTGATTTATTGAGCCATCATCACACATTCGTATATTCCCTAGTGCTTTGGGAGTCGTCAAATATAAGTATTAGAGCAGCATTATCATTGCTGCAGTTAAAATTATTCAAGATTATTCACAATGGCCGACGTAACTGACGCCACTGATGTTTTCGACTTGGAACTACATGAGGAGGAAAACCCACGCGATTCAGATGATGACAGGATCGAGTTGGACGATGTAAGTACACAATTTTAAAGTTAAAATATGTATGTACGCATGTAAAGTTTGTATTTTTAAAATAATGCACCTATTGCGTATACATACTTATGCACATGCAGAAAGGTCCTATATTCCTTGGGGTAGTTGCCAGGTCCCATACATCTAGGTATGAGGATTACATATGTGCATTCCAATTAATTAAGTTAAAGGGTGCCGTGCCTATACCAAATATAATAATTTAAATTACACGCATATGTATTTCGACTTGCTATTTATTTAAATTTTTAGCTAGTAGAAATTTTAATATGTAGGAAGGCTAGAATTTTTACCAACAGGTGTAGATATTTTAATATTTTTATGTGTATATACCTACATAAATACATCTATACATACGTATGTATCTTCTACATATGTAAAAACTAATATAAATAGCTAAAAGATCATAGCTATAATGCAATTTGTTATTAATTGACTATCCAACGAAGCATTTCACGTATTGTAGGTTTATTATTGAAATCTTGATAAGAGCTTACACGAAAAAGTAAGGCCTCAAAATACAAGACGCCTACTAACAGAATTAAAGTGCTCGCTAGATAAGCAATCGAACAAATGTAACCCTTCAGAATACATTCAGCAAATTTGTAGGTAAAAAGGCTTCGTATCTCGTGCTCCAATTACAAAGGCATTTGTGTGCTACCTCAAATTTTCGGTGCATAAAAGTTAGAATGCGTTATTTTTCCAGTAGCCTAGTTGGAAACAAAGAATAACAGGTATCTATTTATGTGTAAATCGCACATACTCCCTCAAAAGTGCCACGACTCAAAAGCAATTAACGTTAATGTTTATGCATATCATTGCAATAAATTCGTAGGAGTTATATTCTCTAACTAGAAAACTTCTGTTGTACCTGTTTTTGCATTAATTGCGTTAAATCTGTACAATCTACAAGCGATTATCCCAGAAGATAATCTACAACGTGGCGACGAATAACTGTTACCCGGTTTTTTTTTGAGAAATAAAAGGGTCCTTTATGGATTTTGCGAAAAAGTATTTTTTGTTAATTTTCCACAGATTTTACTTAAGTTGTATTAATTAGTTTTTAAATTTTAATCCTTATTTACATTTGCCAGCAGTGTAAACTTTGAGAGAAAATTTCATTCCACACGAAAATCTTTTTCAGGTGTATTTTTTCTTAGGCTTTGTATAAAAAAAGACAAAGTGGCGTTTTTATTTTTTCTCACACGACAGGATTTATTTTAAAAGACTATGTAATTTCAAGGATATGATTGATTCAAAATATTATTTAGAAAATGCAATGCAATGTATAATAAAAATATGGGTACCAAATGAAAGAGGAAATTTCTGTAGAATTAAAAAAATAATAATTTGGATTCACAAGAACGAATATCGAATTTTTTAAGCTGATAAAGTCAGAAGGACAAAATTCGAGGATGTTATCGAGTTTATAGAAGTCCTTAACATATAACTTTTTCAAAAACAAGTATTGAGAAATTTCAAGAATACAATTTTAAAAGGACATTTTCAATACTTAGCAGGCCTTATGCCCCAAAAAATTGAATCTGATTAAATTCTACAGAATTTCCTCTAATTTGATACCAATGCTTCTTCTTTAACAGCCATATTATTGACACTATGCCTTATTCCGTTTTATTCCCTACGTCAATATTAGTCTTATTCCGACTAATTCTCCTCTATTCCGTAAATATTGATATTCCACCTTATTCCGACATTTTCGGAATAAGAAAGTCAGAATAGTTACTCCGGGGAATAACTAATCTGCCTGAATCGGGTGAATAAGGGAGTTACTCTATGTTATTCATTAAAAGTTCATTATTAAGATTTATAATTGCTTTAACAATACATACGGGTAAGAAATCGAAACTCTGTTTCCGGGGCTTCCGGATTAATTTTAACATTCGCATTCGCACTAATAATTGCGGAGCTTGTACCGCAATAAAAAAAGAAAATATAAAGCTGAAAGTCCACTTAACTGTTGAGGCGTCAATCGAAACGAATTTAATATTGCCTCCACCTGCAAGTGTTCCAGGCTTGAACCTGAAAAGGCAGCAACTTTGCGTTTTATTAAATGCAATGCCTAATTTTTGAATTTAAGTACTAAAACAAACATTAAAAATTTCTTTAAACATTTCCANTTAATTGAATTTAAGTACTAAAACAAACATTAAAAATTTCTTTAAACATTTCCATATTTTCATTTACCTAAATTGCCTAAATTATATCTTGAAAATATCCCTCATATGGGGCATTCCAGCCTATTTAGGATAGCATTTCCGATATTTCTTATAATTTTTTATGTTATACTACCAATCCAGAGAGGCCTCCCCGATTTTTATATTTTTAAATACCCATAACTTTGCGAGAAATGGGCCGACTGAAACTTTTTAGTTTGTCTTTTTCTAAATGCTTTTGGAATATAAAACCAAAAAAAAAAAACAAATTGTATAAAATTTGTTATATAACATGTTGATTTCCATAGAACATGTACTGCAGATGAACTCTGACCAATCGCTACGCTAAATTTTCATCGCCAGAGTTCTCTAAATGAAAAGTAGTGGGGCCTAAAAGTAAACAATATGGAAAATTAACAAATGCAATTTGCAATGAGACAAATGTGGCAGTATGAGGGACATGTTACTATAGTCCGCAACAAATTTTGTCCAATTCAACTCATACCGTGTCAAATCAAATGCATTAAACAAACTGGTAAAGATACCACGTTGTAGAGGGAGAAATTCTCTAAATATTTGTAGAGATACTTACTACGCTACGACTAATCCCATTCGCGTAATCAATCGTTATCGCCTTCCTTTAAGAATGAGTAACATTATTTCCTGCTCATACATATTTCATAAAAAAAAAAAAAAAATTATTGAATTTACCAATGGATTCGCGAAAGTGATAAGCCGCGGCTTGAATAATACATTTGATTCGACGCAGGCAGAGTTCTTGTCGTTGAATTGGACGAGTTTTGATAGATTCTCATTAATTTAAAAAGTCGAAAAAAATGATAATTTAAATTTTTTTAATCTTTTGACGAAAAATGGAAAAACGATTGGAATAAATACTTATTGCTCTGCCGGAAAGTTATTCGTCGTTATTCCGTTGTGAATAATTGACAAAAAAATTATTCCGCCGTCGCTCAGAATTGTCCAGAATTACTAATGCCGGGAATAAGGAATAAAGACAAGTCAATAATATGGCCGTAAGCACATTTCACTAAATTTTTTAAATCATTTTAAATTACTGACGTCAGAGTGAAACATTAAAAACGCAATTTTATCATATTTGGCCCATGGTTTCGCGAATATATTGATTTTTGTGTGTAAAATTTGCTATGTATATTGATTATTAAAGAAAAAAGAAATATAGCCAATGCTGGTCAAGAAAAGGAGTTTCTATTATTGCCGGATTTTCCGGACCTAAAAAGCCGGGATACCGGGATTAACATTCCTAACACTTACATCTGTATTTAACTTTTTCGTCAAAACTGCCAATTAAGTAATTGTCCTTAATACTATAGTGATTAAGGTATTTTATGAAGGCAAATAATTTGTGATTTGCGAAATAAGTTTGCATTTTCATTTACTTAAGTTTGTATTTCATTCATAATAATAATATAATATTTTGGCGTTTACACTTTGCTAAATTTTTGGCTGAGCTTTTCCTTCAATTTGTAGTGAGCGTCATATGCGCATTAAAAATTCATGTACATATATGATAGAAATCTTGGAAAATTATCTTATCTCGAGAGAAGTGGTTTTGACAAATGTCCACAGAATTTATCGTCACTCGCTTTACAGCAAGTGTTTTAACTACATGTGTGGGGTTTTTGTTTCTTAATTTCGGAGGCACTACTTTAATACAAGTGTAGGTATGTTAGGGGTAATGAGTATAGTGATTTGACATATTTTCAATGTGGTTTAATATATTTATAACAACTAAGCCCTATTACTATCTTAAAAATAGCATTTTGGTTTTCCCGCTTTCATGAATCTCTGCCATGGAAATGCCCATGTATGTACATATGTATGTTAAATTTATTTTATATGGGAAAAAATGAGCAACAACGCCAACAAAAGAAATTCGCCAAAAGCTACGAGATGTTTGAGCTATTTCAAACTTGCACAATATACTAAAATTGAAGGGGCTGTAAAATTTTTTTCTAGAAATTCCGATTAATAAGTTTGAAATTTTGATGTGCATTTTTTGAACTTTGTCGAAATTGTTATAAATCTAGTACAAAGTTTAAAACTTGTAAGTTATATGGTCAAACGTTTTAAAAGCAAATCGTTTCTAGTTATCGGGCCACTAGTGTATGTACATAATTTTAAAGCTAATATTTATTTCACAATACCCCAACAGCGAATGGAATGCAGCCTGCATCGTCTATGACAAGTAATGTCCTTAGATTAAGTTCCATTATTTTTCTATTCAAATATCCATTAAATTTAACATTGGGAGACATTGTTGGTAAGGGGTAAGGGTGGATGAGGGCATTAGTTTTCATCAAAGCAGAATTGAGGTGAACATAAACCATGAATAGATTTTGTTCTCCTTTGATAGGAAATTTAATTCCCTTTTCGCCGAAAATGTTGCGGGTTTCTTCCATATAATAAATGGTGGTTATTCGTTATACTTCTGGAATCAAATGGGACAAAAAAAAATCTAAACAAGTAAGAAAGTCTAAGTTCGGGCGGAGCCGAACATTAAATACCTGGCGCAATTATTAAATATATGTTTTCCACCTTTCCGAAAGCTACCGCTACACGATAAGCCGGGGTGTATTTATTTTAAGTAAATTAGCGTCCTTAAATTTCGAAATATTGCAGTTTCAAGCATTTCTGAAATATACCGTTATATGAAAAGCGGTCGTTATTTTAGTCCGATTTCAATAATTTTCAACGTTTTGCTTACATGTGGCAAGCACAATAACCATACCGAGTTTGGTTCAAATTGCTAGAACGGTTAGCGAGATACATATATGTGATCGTAAGTGGGCGGCGCCACGCCCATTTTCCAAAATTGTATCATAAGCGTATTTCTTGGTAAAAAATTGTTGCAACCATCAATTTTGAATAAATTAGCTTTAATATTTACNTTATGTGAACAAAGTTATAATACCCTTGTGCACAAGTGCGCTCGGGTATAAAAATCAACGGTAATTTTTAGCCACTTGAAACTTGCACATAATTAGACTAAAATTTAATGGTCTATAAAACTCGACCGTATGCATAAAAACTAAGCAATTGCTTTTACTTAAAATTTCATACCTTTCACTTAAATTTATTTGAACAAATCGAGTAAAAGTTCTGAAATTTTAAGAAAAAGCATTTGCTTAGGTTTTATGCATACGGCCCACTGTGTACTGTACACTTCTGAAAACAAAGTTTGAAATTTGGGTGAAAATTTGTTGAATTTTTTATATAAATAAATATAAATATGACCAATACTGTATCTAAAAAAAAAAGCTAATTAATGTAAAATGTTTTTATATTTCTTTATATTAATTAGATTTTTGTGAAAACTATACAAGGCATATACATATAATATATTATTATCGAATTAAAGGGAATTCAATTTGCTATCAATTGAAAACAAATAAAAATGTATTCGTGGGTTGTTGTTTCCACAAAAATTATATCGTTATGCTCAGCTTAATGACCTCTATCGATCTCCATATTTATTTTCTTTGTTTTGTAGAGTTGGAGCTATTCTGCATTTGTTCAAAAATTTATGTATTATATGATGCATTACTAATTGATTACATTGGGGAAACAGTTTATGTATATTGTTATGCGTTTGCATTATTTTGAGTTGGTTGCGTTGTCATGCAATCGTATTTTCGCTGTTGGGACATAGCAATTTAGTATATCTATGCCTATATTTTCATGTCTTGATATTTATGAATAAAATACATTCAGTCAAATTAAAAATACAATTTTTTCTTTGATTTATAGGTCGATTTGGAACCGGAATTAAGCATAAATAATATTCAAGAAGAGTAAGTATAACAACTTTAACCTACACATATCTACATATGTACATACCTACTACATAGGCGTGGTTGGCAACGCTCTTTTACCACGAAATGGCCTTCGCCTTTCCGAAGAGTACACTCGTTTTTTATATTTTTTATTTCACAATAAATTTTTTTTTGTATATAAAGTTCGAAAATTACTTTCAAAAATAAAAGATAATGAAGATTTGGGAACCATTTTACCCATTTCATCAAACTGTCACGGTTTTCCGATAACGAAAATTTCCAAATTATCTTTAATATTCGGATTTTGTACCTTCGATGGAGTTGAAGAAATTGTGGAGGAGCTTTACTTAACATATATTTTTGATATTCTAAACATCGATGAATTTCCAAATATAGGAAAATTTGTTAGTTTTTGCCGACCGGCATTCCATGCAGATGTGCTTTTTGATCATTAATGCAAAGTGCAATAGGAAAAGACTCCTCTAATTTAACAAAAAGGGAGTTAATAATAAATTCAAACGTCCCAGATAACTGAGCTGAGTTTTACAATTTTATTTAAAAAAAATTAACAAGAAAGCGGCGAAAACCACGGAAAAATACACATCGAAATGGTCTCACTTATGTAGAAAACATACATATCGTCCCATTTGTTAACCTCGTGAGCCTAGATCTCGTAAGAAACAATTGTTAAATTTATATAGGGTAAATCTTCTAGTTGTGAACTGCAGCAGTACAGTAATGATTTTTAGTCAACTGAACTCCGTACTGATCAGTACAAAGGAATATCGTCGATGTCTTTGCGAAACCGCCCATCAAGTATTTTCCAATGCATTTATATTCTCAAAATACGTCTGTGGTATGTAAATACTTTTTGTAATTGTAGATACTTGTATTTCAAATACTCTCTGAGTGACGTATTTGTATTTTGTATCTCAAATACTCTTTTTGTGGCGTATTTGTGTTTTGTATTTAAATATTATTTTACAAGTGTTTTTAACGTCTCTGGTGCCTACATAACTTGACTTACCATAAATATTAATAAAACAATGCAAATATTAATTAATTCATAATTAAATCCAATTCGACAGCACGATACATAAAGTTCGATTAGGTCGTAAGCCGACATACAAATCTCCGTGCGAAAATAAACAGTTTGTGCTGCATGACTTAGTCCTTTTGTTTTTTTTTTGTTTTTTGTATATGTATGCCTGACATCGTAAACATTTCAGTACCAAATCAAAATCTCAAGTATACATACATACATATTGTAATATTTTGCTATTTTTGGTATTTACTGATAACATAAATATTCGTAATAATATTGTTAATACAACATCACTTATCCGTCATATCTATCATATTATCAATAAAATAACGATAAACACTTTCATAGTTAACAGGTGCACAAGTGTTTGATGCCACACCGAAACGCATTAATAACATGTTGTCGTAACTAATAATTTATACCATTGAAATAGTTGTATGACACAAAAGCTGATTATTATAGTTTTAAATTTATTATTTGTACCTTTTATGTACATACTCGTCTCGTATATGGCATANAACCGAAACGCATTAATAACATGTTGTCGTAACTAATAATTTATACCATTGAAATAGTTGTATGACACAAAAGCTGATTATTATAGTTTTCAATTTATTATTTGTACCTTTTATGTACATACTCGTCTCGTATATGGCATAATAACAAACAAAATATTTTATTTTCTGCAGAGTTGAAGGACAGGAGACAATACAGTTATCGGAGGAAACTGTGAATCCTGGTAAAATAAAATTGGGACCCAAAGACTTCGAGTTAAAGAAGGTACTTGGAAAGGGCGGTTATGGCAAAGTATTTCAGGTAAGTTCAAAGTGAGCTAAAGAAATATTCACATGTACATATGTATGTATGTATTATGTACATCTCAAATCGTAAATTGTAGGTACGAAAAACTGCTGGGCGCGATGCAAATAAATATTTTGCCATGAAAGTCCTCAAGAAAGCCTCTATAGTCACAAACCAAAAAGATACAGCGCATACAAGAGCCGAACGCAATATATTGGAGGCAGTAAAGGTACAATCATAAATTTTCTGGAAATCAAAGAAATAATTTTATTTCATACGTACATAATATTACTTTAATTGATTGAATCTTCTTCCTTTCCAGCATCCATTTATTGTAGAACTTGTATATGCTTTTCAAACGGATGGAAAATTATATTTAATATTGGAATATTTAAGTGGCGGTGAATTATTTATGCATTTAGAACGTGAGGGCATATTTTTGGAGGATACAACATGGTAAAAACTTTGCTATAAGCAACCGGAGTTCTCATGTGTGTATTAATGAAATCACTTCATTTATTTATTTAGTTTTTATTTGAGCGAAATCATATTGGCCTTGGGTCATTTACACAAATTGGGCATAATATATCGTGATTTAAAGCCAGAAAATATTCTATTAGACGCACAAGGGCATGTTAAACTAACTGATTTCGGTCTGTGCAAAGAGCACATTCAAGAGGGCATTGTCACACACACATTTTGCGGTACAATTGAGTACATGTGAGTAAAAATAACTACTTCCAATACAATTATATTATGCCATTAAATATATTAAAATCTAATTACATTTACCCAACAGGGCACCTGAAATTTTAACTCGCAATGGACATGGTAAAGCCGTTGATTGGTGGTCATTGGGCGCTCTTATGTTTGACATGTTAACGGGCATGGTAAGCTTTTGTGCCACTACCTATGAGCATAGGTCAAGGATCGGTGTTTTGATCTTGGTTTTATGTAATTGTAGCCACCGTTTACCGCCGAGAATCGTAAGAAAACAATTGAGACGATCTTGAAAGCTAAACTAGTACTACCTGCCTACCTCACACCCGAAGCTAGAGATTTAGTACGTCGTCTGATGAAACGTCAAGTGCCACAAAGACTGGGAAGCGGCCAAGAAGATGCAGCTGCTGTACAGTCACACCCATTCTTTAAGGCCAAGAAGATGCAGCTGCTGTACAGTCACACCCATTCTTTAAACATGTTAATTGGGATGATGTATTGGCGCGAAGACTGGAGCCACCAATCAAACCCATATTGGTAAATATTATTTTTCCTATTGTTTTCAAGAATTTGCTTTTAGATTGCCTTGTAGGATTTGTAGGGTACACGAAAGGCTAGGATTTGGTATATCCACACTAGGCTATAAATTTAGCAGCGTCCGTTAAAGATTATTTCTCAATACTAAGCACATAATGAATTTATGAATATTGGGCAGTTTTTAGTATAGAACATATCGCCCATTTACTTCTTTAGTATCACAACTCAAAAAAGCAACACTCGAGAAAGACGGCTTTCAAGTTTTGAATTTACATATACTCCCATATTAAAAATAAATACACATTTTGTTCTAGCGAAATACTAGTATCTTGTACATGGTCCAAAAGGCGTAGTTATAACAGCGTTGGACCAGAAGTGGTCTCATGTAGTGCAACGTTGGACTAGAGGTGGCCAGGTCCAATGATATCGCAGTGTTAATGTAACCATATGTTCGGGCCATTTTGGTTACTAGTGTTGGTAACAAGGAAGCGTATTTAACCTAGTCCCACTTTTTGTAGGGTACTGCTAATCGATACTGCTTTGAAATTTTGACACAAAATAGAAGAAGAGGTAGTGACAATTTCTGCATACTTATCTCAATTTTTGTATTTTTTGAGTTGACACTATTGAAGTAAATGAGCAACAACAACAGCAATCTCTATGTATAATAGCTTATATTAAGTAATTTAATCTATACAGGTATTCACATTTTTCTGGGTGTTAGGTTATTTGGATGAAAATTCAAATTCCCCAGTGTCTTTTAATAATAATACTAGATTGGCTCTTACACATATGTTAGTGTTTGGCCGAGCTTCTCCTCCGATTTGTGGCGTGCGTCTTGATGTTGTCACACAAAGGGAGGGACCTACAGTTTTACGCCGACTCCGAACGGCGATTGTATTTTTATGAGAAGCTGTTTTTCATGGCAGAAATACACTCGGAGGTTTGCCATTGCCTGCCGTGGGGCGACCGCTGTTGAGCAAAATTTTTTTTTCTAAATTGTTTGCCATGTTGCTTTGACAAGGGCTTGAACCCTGGCCATACGGAGTGGAAGCGCGCCACTGCTTACCACTACACCACAGCGGCCGCCCCGTGTCTTTTATTGTTTGAAAAAAAATCACATAACCAGATAACCCAATAACCAGGTAAATGTGAAACATGCAATTTACAAAAAAAATTAATTACATTTTTTTTTTGTAAAATACTAACGAAATTTATTTAATTATTTACAGCGAAGTGAAGATGATGTTTCACAATTCGACACAAGGTTTACAAGACAAATACCAGTTGATTCCCCAGATGAAACAACGCTCAGTGAGAGTGCCAATTTAATATTTCAAGTAAGTGTAATACGAACACTGCAAACAACTTAATTTGAAATGTAATAGTACTCTGCATAAGTAAAAGTAGGCAAACGCGAGTAAAGAGTTAAGAAACACATTTCTAGATAGGCCGCCTTGTCATCGATTTGTACCATTGCCGATTTTGAGGCTTCCTCGGCCATTGCGCATACAGTTATCCATGAAATAATAGAAGTACGATGTTTTTTTTCTTATTTAATGTTTATTATTTTTTTTATAAAAGTCTGGCCGGTTATACAATAAACACCACATAAATTAAATTTCCAAATTTTTAATCAGAATCTTAAGAAAATATTTTGGTATGTAGTTACTTCTAGTATAATAAAGTTCAAAATTCCGCTGATTTTCGGAAATTTTTTGCTGGCAGCGTGCGCCATACAGGGTGGCGACGAATAACTGTTACCCAGTTTTTTTTTTTTTAATAAAAAGAGCCTCCATCGATTTTGCTAAAAAAGTATTTTATTGGCTATTTTTCACAGATTTTACTTAAGTTTTATTAATTGGTTGTTAAATTTTAACCTTTATTTGGGTTTACCAGCGGTTAACACTGTGAGAGAAAATAATTGTGTAAAACGACGCAGAAATATTAATTAACGCAAAAAAAGTTAAATTGGAAATGTTTAGTTATTTGTCCACTGTTTTTGGATTAGTGGGCGTAGGGGAGGGGGCGTGGGTCTTGATATCTAACCCACTAAAAAGAGCACAGTTCAGACTTCGTAAAACGCTACACCTGATCTCTCAAAAATTGGAAAATGGTCAAAAATTAGTATTTTGACACCGGAAATGTAAACTCGATAAACAATATTTTTGTGCAGAACACCTTTCTATAGTCGAAGGTATTCAACATTTCTTGTGCATATAACATCGTACGCTATCCACAGTATATTTTTCGTATAACTCACTCGGAAATTCAGAAAAAAGTGAATTTTTCAGACCGAATTTATTTAATAAATTAGTGACCCATAAATTACAAAATTAGCTTTTACAATAAAGTGTTGACCCTTGACTACAAGTGTCTGTAAAATTCTTTTGATCGGGCCACCAATTCGGACACATTGGCCCGAAATCACTGGGCAAATAACTAAACCGTACCCGGTTAAATCGTTGTTTGGTTTTCCTCAATCCACAATTGCACCAAGATGACATCACGCACACAGCTGATCCTGTTAAATTCACAAAGAGCGGATTAGCGGTACCGCGATGGACGCAATCTCCATTATTCTCAATCATGGGTCAAAACATGGTGGAGCGGCGGGCAAAGCTTGAATTACAAAGGTGTATGTACGCTTTGCTCTTCACTATGCACTCTCCCATTGAAACATATGCGTTTGAAATCGACGCATTGCTTGATGCTCTTTGCTCGCCGCTCCACTATGTTTTTAGTCTCGGAAAAAATACACCTGAAAAAGACTTGCGTGTCGCATGTACTTTTCCCCCAAAGTTTACACTGCTGGCAAATGCAAATAAGGATTAAATTTTTAAAACTATTTAATGGAATTAAAGTAAAATTTGTGGAAAATTAACAATAAAATATTTTCTTTGCAAAATCTTTAAATGACCCTTCTATTTAGGAAAAAACTGCGGAACAGTTATTCGTCGCCACGCTGTATAAAAGAAAATTGTGGAATATACTTTGTATGGACAAAAATTTAAAATACCTTTAATAAAAAAAAAATTCTCAAAAATCAATGGGATTTCTTACCAACTCGGAAACTTGCAATTCATGATACTACTATTTAATGGAAATGTTAGTTTATATGGTTTGTTGTATAACCCGCTAGACTTTTATAAAAAAATAATAAACAAAAGACAAATAGTCAAAACTGGTCAAAATACTATACTCCTATTATTTTGTGGACAACTATACCGACAAGTAAATAAAGAATCAGTTGTTTTCCAGAAATGCCTCACACCTGAGATTACCTAATTTCAAGTGGTACAGGATATCACCCAATATCTATAAAAACTTACGTATTTGAGAACGCGCTTCCGTCATCCCAGCGCTTTACAATATTAAAATATATAATCATATAAACATCGGAATTGATTTAATTCAATGCATATATTGCATATTGCCTGTTTTTAACTTTATTTTAATGTTTTTTTTGGTTTGTTGAGAACCCACTCGAAAAGTTAAATTTGTTATTAATTTTATTTATACCTATGTAGTTACCAAAACATTTTATTTTTTATGGCAGGGGTTGCCAGTCAGCGGGATAAAAAAATTTGTATATTCATAAAATACTCTAAGGCTGCAAGTTTTACACTTAATTCTTATATTTTATTTATGATAATACATTTTTGCAATAAATATTAAAATTAACTAGTCTAGCGCTTAAATGTAAATAAACATTCATTAAATCAAGCTGCGTCACACTGGAAATGCGGCTCTTTTAATGGTATACCCGTCGGACCATCGGTGTACTCGCAAAAATTCAAACCGATCCGTCGGAATGGATGACATTTGCTTTTAGGGTTGCCCCATTTACCCTTGAATGATAGCCACGATGGTACCAGAGCGCGTCCTAGAAAGTATTACAATATTTCAATTTAAATTTAGTATACTGCATATTGAATAAAATTCATTAGTTACCATAGGATTTTAGGTTTTCATAAGTAATATCCACCGATTTCCATGTATTCCATGGTGTTCCAAAACCGTTTATGTCATACAGTCGTGCCACTTTGACAAATCTATGTTTTCCTGGCGCCGTCCAAAGACCGTGAGAACCCTAAAACATAGGAATGATGCTTAATTTTGAAAAAAAAGTAATAATACTATTTAAGTTGCCTTACTTTTGCCGCGAATAATACTGGATGGTTATTGAAAGTGGTCACAGTTTTCGGAAAATTCGGCCTTTGTAATATACCCTTGCGTGTTTCTTGTTTCTTAAACTCAAATGATCCGGTTAAGCGATTGTATGAGTAATATGCGCCCGCATCATGGGCCGAAACATACATTGCTTCTGGTTCAGCATCACCTGTGAAATATAAACTCATATGTTCCCAGTCCCCAATGTGACTGCCAATATCTTTGCGGCGTCCCAAACAGAAACCATAAACTGCCGGAAATGGTATGCTACCGAGTGGTCCCAGGCTGATAGTGCACATTGTTTTGCCCTGAAACGTATGAAAAAAAAAAAAACAAATACACTTTAGTTTAATATAAAAATCTAAATTTATTTCACCAAACCTGACTATATGGGTAAAACATCCAGTAGGTCACATGAAAACTAGGCACTTTTCTACGCCGCTTTTCACTGCTTTGGCCACCAGCATCATTAAAAATAGGACCCGATGTAGCAAGTCGTTCGAAGTTGCTGTCTACATCGATGTTATTATCCTCCAATAGCTCTTCGGTTGGCATACTAAATTTTACATTATCTGCCAAATTGGCTATAAAATTATTCACTTGTCCGCTGTTGTCCGCTTGCGCTGGCGAATCTGTGGTTGGTATTTCTGCGACGGCACGATTTTCATTCTCAGCGTCAATCGGACGACTCTCGCTCAAGACAAGATCTTCATAAGGCTCCACCACTAATCCCTTCGGTGGTAAATTGAATATAATTGCCGGCGGTGAGGCAGGAAGTGGAGCCAATGGTAAATTGTGAGGTGGAGTATTTCGGCGAACACGTTTGAATACTGGATACAGGCGTGATGAACGACGCACTGTGTCATTATGCACATCAAATGGATCAATAGAAACGGGTATATAAGGACCGCGTGTGCTACTCATTGGTATTGCTGCCCCAAGTGGTAGCGGAGAGTTGTGGAAATTAGTTGTTGCACTACCACTGGGATTGAAATTCGATGGACTTGTAAGTATTAGGTTTTTTTGTTGAGCAGTATTCAATTGTGACGGTTGTGGCGTTGGTGGAGGTGATGGCTTCAATGTAGTCTTCTGCATCGGCTCGTGGCAAAGGGTGACCACGGCATAAATCGGCACAGGCGATTCAGTCGGGTTACGTCCGTAGATAAATGATTTTTCATTTTCCAATAGTTCTTCTAATTGGATTAAATATTCTTTAGTATTCAATGAAAAGTACATATGTACATGCCGTTATTCTAAACCACACAAAGGCCCTAACCTCACACTTTTTTCGAAACTGCGTTTTTCACAGATTTTGGTGGGATGTATTAAAAAAAACACCTTCAATAAGTTTTTAAAGTGTTAGTACCAAAGACAACGGATTTACATGCCGCTTTTTAAAAAGCCCGTCCTCTTTTTGATACCCTTCTAATAATGTTTTTTGATTCTCCTGTAGGATAAAAAAATTGCTGTATTTCTACTTTTTTAACCGACTTTAAAGAAGGTTATATTCGTCGGAATAGTTTTTTTTATACATACATAGGTATGTATATGTTAACTTTGGATCACGTTAACTGTTTTCTATATATATTTTTTTATCAAGGGTGGTGCCATACGAATTTGCTTCAATTTGGTAGAATTTTGTCAATTAGATCATGAAGAAATTAACAGTCCTCAAAAATTTTAATAAGCATTGAAGCCGGTTTTTTTTTTGTAAAAATTACTTATTTAATTATGATGCTTTTACAGTGTCAACTCGTTGTTGTTGTTGTAGCAGCATACAAATTCCCCAAAGACTTTTTGGGGAAGTGACTTTTTGGAGTGACAGTCCTTGGTCGGATATAAATCTGGGTCGTTCCGGGACTGTCGTGTCGTGTCAGTGTCAACTCGTAGTTGATATTGCTTTGCTTGAAGTGTTCTTCTGTTTAAAATATCACCTTGGATAGAAGTTTCGCATTCTTAATGGCTTAAAAAACGCGTTTTCGAACTTCGAAAACAACTAAACCTTCACTTGCAGTGATGTGTAGATCGTACAAATTCCTAAAAAAAACCACTCTCAATTCCCATAAATTAGCAAGGATGTTCTAAACTGAAGGCTTGGAAAAAGGTGAAGCTCCCGGGCCATGATTTTTTATTATTATTATTTTTTTCTTACCGATCTCTGCATTGGTCACTAAATATGCCTTTTTCGAATCATCGCCAATTGGCATGCCAGGTATAAACGTTTTATCCTTATCCATGGGATGTACATGATTGAGAAACTCTTCAACTCCGAGTGGCAAAAATTTCTCTTCTGGTGCCAACCATACAATTGGTGCCCATTGTTTAATTAAACGATCAACTGTAATTACAAATGAAAGTTTTTAAGTCCATTGGAGAGTTATAGGTACATATTTAATGGCTTATTAAAAATATTGTTGTAAGCATTGCTTAATAAATTAATTAATTATTATTTTTTTGAAGCAGCTAAGGCCGTATCCGCACTAAATAAGAAGAGAAAGTTTGGCAATAGTTAATATCCATGCTAATACGTTAAAAATAACAGCATTTACGCCTGTTCCCACATGACAATTATTTATCTAAATTTAGTAATTTCAATGCCTAGTTGAAAGGAGGGACCAGCAGTTATCAGTTTAGAAATAAGGAATTTTGACGTACATATATTCGATATTTGTTCAAATTATAATCTACTAAGTTTTTCAGAAAAACTGGAAAAGTAAATAAATAAATATTGTTAATGTAAATATCATACAGACCCACACCCTGCCCCTTGTCATCAAAAATAAGCAAACCAAAGACCCCCGGCCCCTCATTTGTGGATATGTAATACTTGAATAGTCCAAACTCGGCATAAGTCCATATGAAATTGCTTACATTAAATGCAGATAGGCAGTTAAGCTTTCTCGTGAAAGGCGCTAATAGAGCTCAATTCACTATACACAATTTGCAATTCGAATTTCTGGTTAATTGAATACAATTTTAGTCAAAATTTCCATGCAACTCTGTTAGGTATTTTTGATTTTGGGCCCTATTTTATAACCAACGTGAAACTTTCACAATAAGGAATGAATGGCTACATAACTGTATACCCGAATTTTTTCTAAAAGTTCTGATTAAAATGTTTGAAATTTGATGATGATTTTTTGGCGAGTTTGGCGAGTTTTTCTTAAGTCTTGTACAATGTTTGAAACTTTGAGTTACATGGTTTTCGACGACGAATCAAGATGAAATAAATGACGAAAACTTGGAAGGATGTGGTGTCTCTAATTATATGGCCGCCACTTTTACACGGTCAGTTTCAAATGATTTCTTCTAGCAATAAGTGATACAATTTTGCATAGAGAAATTACTAATTCCGATTGCATGTCTGATAGTTTCGGTTAGAGATTTTGTTTATACATCGTAGTTGTAAAACAAACATCTGCAAATACACTGATACATATTGTATTCACGAAAAAATAAAAATTTGTATAGAATATAGAATATAACGCCGAAACAGTGATTTTTATTAATAACACTATAGCGGCTCCGTGCTCTTGGCGTATTATATATGTAGTTGTAGAATGTTTGGCAAAGGAATCCTCTTCAAATAATAATTTTATGTAAAATAGTCATTATAGATTTAAGTTTCAAATGATATATAATTTTTTAGCCCGTGAAAAGTGTTTTCATATAATCTCCAAGGCAGCGCAAAACAAATGAACGCCATTTAGTAAGACAAAATCTAGACTTGCAACAATTAACGAGGAGCCAGTAGTAGTTCGGCACATCGGCAAACCTGTTGAGTTCGCATGCANCCGTGAAAAGTGTTTTCATATAATCTCCAAGGCAGCGCAAAACAAATGAATGCCATTTAGTAAGACGAAAATCTAGACTTGCAACAATTAACGAGGAGCCAGTAGTAGTTCGGCACATCGGCAAACCTGTTGAGTTCGCATGCGTCACGATGTTATTTTTATTATCAAAATAAAATTCATGAAAGTCTGCGATTTAGTCGAATATGCACAACCATCCATATGGATTTGCTAAACATTTACTGGTTCGAAAAGTGCCCAAAATTTTCACTTTCTACGCCACCCGTATTATGTTACGTATGTATGTACATACTATACACGAGAGTATTTTATTTTATTACTTTGGTGCGGGATATGGTTGCTTATTTATATATGTACATTCATATTAAGCACGACTTTGACAAAGTAAACAAACTATCAATTCACGCAAACTAACACACGGTCAACAGCTCACACAACACTATCGCGCGGTGCTGATCTACTTAAATGCAAAAAAAAAAGCGTTTGCCCATTGGCTAAATATCGACGCGAATAACTGGTTCGCATTGTTGCAAAAAAAAAAGGCCGATAAAACCCATATTGTCAATGATAACAGAGAAGCAGTTTCACCCAATTTTATGCAAAGAGAAGATCAAAAGTAAAATTATAAGTTTTTGAACCTCAATGCAAACATATGCGTACATATGCAGCCAAGTTTAATCATTTTGGCTTCACTGATAAATCATTGTGCCAATTATCAAGAAGGTTACTCGTAAATGCAAAATATTCCCTGTTTTTGGGGTTTCAAATGCAATTAATGGCAATAGCTACAAAACTGCATACCGAAAATTTTTCTACAAATTCTGAATAAAAAGTTTGAAACTTTGATGAAAATTTTTTAAGTTTGATTCATTTTTATGAATTTTGTACAAAGTTTGCAAGAAAGATTTATATGGTTTTTGTTATAGAATGAGCTATATTTTAAAGGAAAATTAACGGAAAAGATTTATGATGGAAAACATTTTGAATATTGTGAAAAAACTAAATTACGATTACTTCTGTGAGTGACTGTATGTATTTTTTTTTTTACAACGTTTAAAAAGTTTTAGTTCGTTCTTATTTCATAGAAATGATACAAAACCATACCTACTTCTTTATCTAATGTTGAAAATGTTTTATGCAATCCATTGCGATGTTGTTGTGTTCCACTGTGCTGGCTGTCCGTGCCAGTGGTCGAATAACTTCCGCCTTCCATTTTGCCAGCAACATCATTTTGATTACCACCAAATTCGTTATTATGCACACTTCTAATGTCATCCATTAGCGCAGCATCCGAAACATCAGCTGTGGCTGCGGTTGCAGTGGCCATTTGTGTGGCAACCGCTGTAATACAGCTGTGCTCAGCTGCAATGTTGAGTAAAATAATTGCGATTGCTGTAGCTAATTGAAGTCGGTCGTGGTAACGTCTCAGGTATTTGGCCGAAAGTGAATGCTGCTGCTGCTGCCGCTGCCGTTGTTGTTGTAATTGTGATTGCTGCCGAGGTTGATTGTGCTGGTAATTTCGATGACATTTTTGTATCTGCTGTAGGTGCCGCCGGCTATTTGGCATTTTGCAGTGCTACTGCCCTTTTGTTGATATGTTCGCTGTGTGTGTGTTTCTGTAATACTCGTACGTACGTATGTATTTTCTATTTATCTTTTAACGACAAAATAACAACAAACACTACAGAGACCACACAACGGAATGTTGTTAATTTTTTTATTACGTGTTTTTTTTTTTTTAGACCAATCTATTGACTTCCAATACCATTCGTCATTTGTGATGGTAAAGCTTGTATTTGTATTTCTTGTTGCTTACTTGCTTCTTGATTTTTTTAATGAACCATCTTTTTTCTAGTTAGAGGCGCCAACTTCGCTATTGTGTACGTTGTTTGTATAGGTTTTTGTATTTATACAACTAATTAAGGTTACTGAGACATCAGTTCCAAGGCTGCTTCTTATAAGTTATGTAATGCTGCTAGCACGTCATCTATTTTTTTTTTTCGTTTTTAGATGAAAAGGGAATAAGTTATAGCTTTAATTTTTGGTTATGTAGAAGCTGTATAATACGACTGAAAAATGCAAACAAATGATTAGTGTATTCTGTAGGTCTGTAAACGGCTGTGGCATTGGCTACAGCAACAACAACTCCAAATATTTATATTTTTTTAAATTTTTTTCACAAACTATGAGTATCATACTATCGCCTAAAAAATCACAACATCCTGCCTAGATCAATTAATCTGCCAATCGCTTTCGTGAAGCCTATCTAACGGGATCATCAATGCCGGCAATGCGTCAGGTCGTGAAAATGGTATTGTTTGCTGCCAATGTCGTTGATAGCCGCCTATTAGAGATTTCTTACTCAGCAACGTACTATGTGACAGGTCTCGGTATTTCTCTATTTTTTTTTATTTTTACCCGGTGACCAAATTACGGCAACATAGTTTGTAACAATCCAATTCCCCTTTTAACAGTTATGATTTCGTAAATGGTACATTGCTTGGTTTTGCTTTCCAACTTGAAAAATACTATGTACAATGTAGAAATAAATTTGTAAATACCTATATTCGACGTGAGCGTGATAACCCACGAATTTAAGTCAAATACTCTTGTAAGACGTCACAAATCCGTCAATAATCAAAATACGTTATCGGTCGCGATATTGCTTTCGTTATATTTGTCGGTTAATCCTCTAATGCTTAAGCCTTGAGTCACTCTTCACAAAAGTCACACTGGCGGCTAATGTCACCGATTTTTATATTAGCTCCTTAAAAAGGCCCTTTTATCACTTCCGTTCAGATTCGCGATAGAGAGCAAATGCTGCACTATCAATTATCCAATTTTATTTTGTCTTTCGAGTTTGCGATCTCAATAAGAACTTTTCTTCTTACAGATGTCTTTATTTATTATTGATGGGAATATTGGTAAATTGGGTTTTGGAGCGCTGATTTCTTGACACTGTAAAGCACTTGACTGGGTATTGGACCATACCAACTTGTTTTGAGAGATTGAGTCTTAAGTAAAAAAGGGATTTCTCCGAAATCGAGATATGGGCCTTCGAAGTTGGAAATTGGTCCTATGGTAAAATTATTTTTAATTATTGTATGTAAAAAACAAAAAAAGTAAAAATACAGACACGGCCGCCTTTTGTTCTTATTTAAATGGTATATAACTTCTTTTTTGTCAAGACTTATATTACAGGTGCTAAAAGCGGTCACAGGTGCGGTCTTCCAAAAATTAAATAAAAATTTCAGAAAATTTTGAACCTGACCTTTCATCATATAGCACCCGTGATATAAGTTTGCACAAAAAAAATTATACACCACATAAAGAAGAGCAAAAGGCGGATAACGTCCGTATTTTTACTTTTTTACACACTATAATTAAAAATAATTTTTTACTAAAGGTCCAATTTCGAACTTCGAAGGCCCTTATTTCCATTTCGGAGGCTTACATCGAAAAACGGAGAAATTACTTGCTGGTCCAATACCCAGAAACAAAGTTGATTTTGCCGTATAGTGTGATGAGCGACCCATTTAAGTTGTTTCACATTACAGCTAAAGCTTTTTTTTTATAACTCAGAGGCCCAAACTCATAAAAAAAAAATATCATAATCCAAATACGATAATGTATGTGGCGATTCGAGCCCTGCATATCTGCTTCTAAGAAGACTAGAAATTCAACGATTTTTGCCAACTTACGCATCATTCTAAGCGCATGCGCAAGGTATCAAAAATAAGAAGCATTTTTGCACTTTCGATAGTTTGACATGGTAGCGACGGTATGCCCCCATTTGCATTACTTTCTTAACTTGTGCCTACAGTATTATAGCTGGTCCAAAAAATCTTTTACTAGTCACAGATTATTTTGTAAAAGCAGCTGCAAAATCTCCAATTCGAGTTAATTTTTTTTGAACATATGTATGTATGTCATGCATGTATGCATTTCTGAGTATATCCCCTGCAGAAAATCTGACTAGCTCAGAACTCAGATACCCAAGCAATGCTTTCAACTGTCCAGTTTTACACGGAGATGTCATTGGAGGTGGCAATTGTCGCCCAGTGCATTTCTTTGCAACTAGTTTTTAACCGGTTAGATTTTGGTCAGTTTTTTTTTTATGGGAAAACGTTTTTAAGATTAGATTTTTGGATATTTTTTTCATTTTTCCTTTTCTTTTACAGATTTAATTTTTTGTTACATATTTTATTAAAATAAAAATAATTATTATTTTTATAAGCTTGCACGCAACAATTTAAATTCATTAAGTTTGAAAACTCACAACTGCCTTCACCGCGATTTGAACTCGCGACCAACGATGCTTGAGTCTGAGGTCTTCTCGCTGAGCTACATAGTTACATACTTTCGTATTGTACGTGAGTAGTGAGCATTTGTACATTTACACCGCAAGTTTCAACTGTCCCTCTCTGCATCCGTTTTGCACTAGTTCAGAGATAGTTCTGATATATGTAGTTAGGAACTAGCGCTTTGCCACACTGTCTCGAAATTTTACTGCAGGGTTCAAATGTAGTACATAAATACAAACATATCTACATACATATATGGGTACGATTGCTTGTTGCCCTAATTTTGAGCATTTCGGAACTTGTTGAGAAAGCGTTCGTTTTTGCAAGCAAGCTGCACATAGTATCACTGCACATGAAATGTGCAACACTTGTGTGTTCAAAACCTTCCTACAACTTAATGGATTTTTCTTTTGTGGCTTATTATAATTTGTTGTTGTTATTATAATTTTTTTCTCGTATTCACTTTATTTATAATCGTGTAAAAGTTCTTTTTGCTTTTTTTCGTGGTTTGAAAAAAAAGCCGGAAATCTGTGGCTACATTATATCGTGCTTTGCATCTTTTGCATTTCGTTTTTGGTATTCCCCTTGTTTTTTCTTACTTTCCCCTTTCATTCAATTTACTTTCTGTCTGCAGTCGTCGTTTAAGTGTTATCACTATTACTAAAAAATATATACACACACATACATAATTGCCGAACATTGGGCGGTTTAAGTTAACTGCCATATATATGTGGCTTTACACTGGCTTCCATTTCAGGCCATAAATGTGCGGTGCGCATGCCGATATCGCTGGCCAACACTCCAGACAATTTGGGGCAAATTAAAGCGCATGCGTGTCATTATTGTTTGTATGTTTACTTATTTACTTATTGGCTATATTTTTATGATTTGCTTTTTTAATTTTTTAAGTTTTCTCTTAACCCTGCTAAGTTCGATTCGAAATTTACATCATTCTGTGTTTTAAGTTTTGTTTACTTCTTTAATCACGCGATACATACGCGCACACTATAAGGCTTTCTTTTCGCGATGCGAAGTAAAAAAAAAAAATAACTTAAAAAAAAATACATATATATAAACACTGCAACGCACCACAATTTTCGGCTATTCGCCTTTAAGCCGTTTAGTCTTTCTCGCTGTGGTTTTATATCGAGTTTCTTCTGCGGTATTTTCCGTACCAATCCGTTTGTGTTGAGTAGCGTCTGCAGACTGTTGTTTCGCTGAAAACGGTAGTTGGTTATTGCTCCAAGTGGCTAGATGTTTGGCTTGGCTTGCAGCCAGGCCGTCGAGTTGGCTTAAAAAAAAAAAAAACTTGACGATTCAACGGCTAATTTGTGCGTACTTTTAGCTGTTTTGTCTTTGTGATAACTTAACTTGGCTAGTGATGGAGATCGTGGAGAGAGTTAAAGAGAGCAATGTTCTTCATATCACATGGAAAAGTGCTGGTTTTTGTTTTCATCGGCGTATATACCTATGTACATATGTATGTAGTGTATGTACGGTACATCTACATTTACATAGTTGCAGTGAAATACACATTTGTGTGTATTATACATATGTGTGTTTGTTTGAAAGTATATGCTGTAATGCAATTGAGATCATCTGATTGATTGGCGCGAGCTGTGATTTATGAGTGGATTTCAAGCACTTTTTTCACCATTTGTGCCGCTTGCTTTGATTGCTTTTGGAGAGTAAATATCTATTTTCATTCGCTGTATGTTATATGTAATTACATATGTTATATGTATGTATGTATGTATATTATATGGTCGTAAGTCAACAAATCTCTATGCATGTAAATAATTCCAACGATAACCTTGCAAGAATAAAATGTATTTGATAAGGTAAGGTTATTTGACCTATACTCGTATTCGAGCTTGTGTAAACTTGTTTACTAATATATGTAAATAAAATAAATTAACACCCAAACTCAGAAATAATAAAGAAGACTTTAACTGTTTTATAAAACGACAATTTGTTTGAAAATGTCACTTTATAAAGATACATATTTAGATCGGTTTTATATTTTATAATTAAGGCCATTTCAAACAACTGAATAAATGTTTCATACAAACATACGTATGTACATTGGGGTGGTCCTTAAAAAAATCAAATGAACGACTTTTTTCAGTCTCACCCCCTCAATCGATAATACCACGATCACAGATATCACATATAAATTTTGATTTCGATTGGAGACGGTTAAGGCGTGTCGCACAGGGGGCAGAGACTCAAGAAATTAAAATTATTTTTTTTTTTATTTAATACCCTAAATCGATAATACTAAAGTTGAAGATGTCACATATAAATTTTGGTCTCGATTGCAGTCGCTTAAGACGTTTTCATATGGTAATCTGAACTTGTACCTCTGTGCGACACGCCTTAACCTTCACCAGTCGGGACCAAAATTTATATGCGATATCTTCCACTATAGTAGCATCGACGTAGTAGTTGAGGCCTAGGAAATCTGATGTAAAAATTTGCTTCCTACATTTAAGGCCCACCCTAATGTACACACGTATGTAGTAAGACAATAAAACAAATAGAAAAATGAATGCCACAAGCATGGCACAAATTAATGGCGTTTTCTTTTCTATTGAAAAATTTTACCTTCTCATTTCCCGCTTCGCTCAAACAGCAAGAAGTGGGCAATGAGAACAGAAAACGCCATAAGACCTCACGATTCTGTGCAGTAAAATTTAGGCTATGTTTGTTCTAAACTTTTAACAGCTGGGCTATTCCATTGTTACTAGTGGGCCATTTTCCTCCTGAAGTACGAAAAAATGGTTCACTTAAAACTTTTAAAGGAAATGAAACTCTTCTCCTTGCAGCACTTCGATTTCTGTTGTTCAAAGCTTGTACCGCTATGTTCTTTTTCAATTCAATAGCAGAGAAAATACTTTATAATACATGTAAATTTGATTTTGACTTTGGATCTCAGATTTATTCTTTTACTAGCGAAGGAAAGCAAAAATAATATGGTGACCCTTTTTTTTCCGTCAATTACCCGTTTTTTGCGACTTTCTGAAAATTATCAACGGCAACACTGCACCGGACACCGACCCGCCCTAATGTATACGCGAGTTTTCCATATGTGTAGAGTAGGGCTGGGACTATCCCCATATTCGAATATCCGGTTATTCGTGCCTTCGTGCCATATTCGGTTTGTTACTGAGGCGAAATTTGGTTTTATCGCTATGAGCCTGGGTCGGCAAGTAAAAGGTAACCTAAAATAAATGACCCAATGTTATTTGGNTTTCAAATTAAATGAAACCTTTTTCAGATTCAGTGAAACTTTATTCAAATTAAATGAGACCTTTTTCGGATTCAATGAAACTTTATTCAAATTAAATGAAACTTTTTTCAGATTCACTGAAACTTTATTCAAACCAAATGAAACTTTTTTGACATTAAATGAAACTTTATTCAAATTAAGTATTAAACATTTTTAAATTAAGGAACAGGAAATCAACTTAACCTATTAATAATTAATAGCCGTTTGCGCCATGTCTTGCTAGCACTAAAGGCTCTGTTATGCATATTTGGCATTGCTTGAGAGTTGTCACATAAGGAATCTGTTAAATGAGCTTCGCGTGTAAGCTGTTACCCAACGCACAGCATTACATACGTAGAAGTCTGTTGGTTTTTGATTTCTACGTAAAAACACACACAAATACTCTCCCTTCTCACTCACTCGCTTAAGCGAAATGTAAACTTTGGCATTTGCATAACAATTGTCTAATTATTTTCTTTTAACTTAAACAAACCCTATGGATTAGAGCACAGTCTAATCACGGCAACATTCAACTTCGGTTCAAGAATAATTTTGACATGTCCCATTTCTCTTTTCCTTTTCACATCATCCTTTACATGTACTCCCGAAAACAGAGATATTTGAAGTTTTATAAAATGAATAAATTATATGATTTGCCTAGTTACCAAAACCACTCGAAAATCACAGCAAACCAACCAACCTACCAGAGCTTTATTTTAAGAAATGAAACCACCAATTTTGGTCCAATTGGACCGAAACGGCAACACTGTATTTAACATGCCTTGACCGTAAGGGAGAGCAACACGTAACAGCTAATTCAAAGTAATCCAAAAAAGAAGTTTCATTTAATTTGAATAAAGTTTCATTGAATCTGAAAAAGGTCTCATTTAATTTGAATAAAGTTTCACTGAATCTGAAAAAGGTTTCATTTAATTTGAAAAAGGTTTCGCTTAACATGAAAGAGGTTTCATTTAATTTGAAAAAGGTTTCGCTTAATTTGAAAATGGTTTCATTTAAACTGAAAATGCCGCCATAACTAATTATGTCATTTTCCATAGTTTGATGCAATACTTCTGCCTACAGCTTTTGTATTTCTCAATACTGCGGGAGAATAAAAATAACTGAGGTTGGCCATTTTCTGAATGTTTAATCTAGGAGACATTATAAGTAAGTCTTAGAAAGCGGCTGATAAATGTATTAGGCTTAAAGGAGAATATTGTATTAATTTCATTTCCTTTTCGTTCTGCGAAATTTTTGATTTCCACTAGGTATGGAATTCTTCAAAAGTGTATTGAAAATTAAAATTCCCCATTTGTCAGAAAAGCTTTAATTTCGCAGGCTCCGGTTTCTAGTTACCCGGCAGCCTGGCAACGGCTTGTTTGAAAGCTATAATTGCTTTACAAACACCGGCCGCCCTCTAATCGGAAACCGGAGGGTGTTTAAATGGTATTTATTACCAGGAATTTTTCTAACAAATTACAACAAAATAATGCCTTCGCTTTTGCTGTAATGTAAGCATAATGCACTAAGATCTGTGAATATTTTTAGTTCATTATTTCAGATTTGAAAAAATGTTTAGCCATAAACTTTTGAAGAACCACAAGGTAAGGCTTGTTTTCACTACTTCCCAATTTGTTGAAATTCGTGCTTAATTAAATGGAAATATGTACTTTGTAAATTGATGTAAAAAACAATATACCAATTTAATTTGCTATTGACTATTTTTGGCCAATAGTATTAAAGGTATCGGCAAGAATTACCGAAAAGAAAGTTGTGTCAAAATATGTCTACAAATTGTATCGTTAAAATAAAAGACCGTGGAAATCAGCCTTTACTTAGATTGGCATCAAAACCCAAAACCCCTAATACGGGTGACAAACGGGCTCGCTTATTTGCATAAACAGCCTTTATTTGCATTAACTCATGCATTTTCCTCATTCATTCGGCGCATAAGCAGCCGAACAAATGCACGAAATTTTCGGAAACTAACTCGGATCAGGGGAATTTTCGATGACAACACTGGTGAAAACGGTTAGCTGTTGTCTTTTGTACAAGTAAGAAAACAAACCAGCTGAGTTTGGCGTCCGCGTTTACCGAGTGCGGAGAGGTGCGTACTACAAATGCGTAGGCGCCAGGTTTGATCCTCGGTTGGAGCGATTGCCTTTTTTTTG
This sequence comes from Rhagoletis zephyria, assembly GCF_001687245.7. Taxonomy (NCBI): domain Eukaryota; kingdom Metazoa; phylum Arthropoda; class Insecta; order Diptera; family Tephritidae; genus Rhagoletis; species Rhagoletis zephyria. The sequence continues at coordinate 6,306 of NW_016160577.1, read as the reverse complement.
TTTTTATTTATTTAATTTTTTACTTTTTTTATTTCATTTGTTTTATATATTTAATTATACCTTATTGTTTTAATTAGTTTTCCTTTTTATCAATCTATTTTACATTTTTTTTTGTTAATTTAAATTTTTAGAGTTTAATTTTATTAAAAAGGTCAACATCAACTACTTGAAAGCAAAGTTAAAAAAATATAGAACTCATAAAAAATTTATAAAAAAAAAATTAATGAAAATTCTACTGGCCGTTGGACTGGAACCCATGACCTTGCGGCTCGTTAATCCGCATTACTGCCGTCGGTCAAGGCACAATTTTAATCAGATCAACATCGCCGTTAATCCGGATAAACGCTGCCGTCTGTCTGTGCTTTAAGTCACTTATCAAATAGATTCGATTTCATTAAAGCCAAATTCTTAAGAAAGACGTATTCGCAATACTTTTCATATTTTCATAAATAAAGCCACAGACCAAAAATATTCAAAATATTTTGTACGTTTTTACTCACTAACAACTACAAAATTACCTTAATATACATATGTATGTACCTACTATTTATACATGAACATAAATTAATCAATTTATAATAATCAAATGGAAATTCAAAATAGTGGCTTATCGGTCAAGCCCTCCAAAAGTGACTAGTTCAATAGGTTTTATTTGTTGAACTTGAAACGTTTTATTGCTAGATTTTGCTAAACCCAAAATAGAGTGCAATGTAGGGCCTTGACCTCATTTATCATATTAAACTTATAGCTCTGAACTCTTCCACAGTTGAACGTGAAATATAGACATGCCAGCATACGTGTTTAACCTTCATAGATTTAGTGTTTTACTATAAATAAATAACTACACTAAGCTTGACTAATCTTATGCATTGTTTGGTTATTAAATTGTCCCCAAAAAAAAAAATAATTAAAAAATTGAGTGCGTGCGCATGCGTTTCTACTTGAACGCAACGTTTGGTTTGGATGTGCCTGCTTTGGTCAATTTATTTTGAATTTTAATTTTGCACTTTATGGGGTCGCTAGTGTTTCCCGCTGGTATTACGTGATAATGTGATTGTACATTTGTATGTATGTATGTAATAAAATAACATACTTGTTTAATTACATATGTACATGCAAGTGTAAGGAAAACAATTCGCAAGTGCAATCTAATTACATGTGCCAACAAACTCGAACATATTTTTGCGACGCTTTTGTAGAGCGCAAAGTAAAAAGGTGAACAAAAATAGTGTATTAAATAAAAAGCATAAAAATTATGTAATCCTGCCAAGTTATTCGAACGAACTCGGGGTTTAACGCGCTATGGCGGCCAACTCATTGCAATTGGCTTTCTTTGCATAATTGTTTATATTTTATAAGTTTTTAAACAAAACATGTATTACTTATACATAGATAGCGTTGCGTGTCGTTGACTTAACCCTGGTATGGGCGGAAAAGTCGTCTAGGTAACTTTAGTCTTTCGTTCAAGAAAACGAAAAAGTAACATACATTTTTTCAAACATTCTTCAAATAGAAAAATTATTTTTTAACATATTTGAAATTTAATTAGCTTAAGTAGATGTAATAGAAAAATTAATTCAAACTGAAATTTTTAAAACTTATAATTCTCACCTGGTGATTTTACAACATTTACCATGTTTTTCATAATAAACCATACCATAAAAAACCGAGTTAATCAATATTTCAAACAACAACAAATTTTCATCTAAATTTCCAATTGTTTAACCTTAATGTTTAGACCCGTTTCGGTAAGCAGTTTCATTGGATTTTAGTGTAATAAAATGCAAGTTTAAAGTAGCTGGGAGCTACCGTCGATTTTTGGTGTTTTTTTTTTTAAAGAATTCCTGTTGATTAGCAATTTTTGCTAGCATTCTTCTACCTTTTCTACCATATAAAAATATGCGTGATATGAAAAAAAAATTTTATTTTTATATGGAAGATAATGTGCACCGCTCACGGAAAAAAAAAATTCTCAAAAATCAACGATAATCTTAGCAAATTGAAACTTGTACTTTATTGATCTAAAATTGAAAGTTGGAAATTATAATAAAAGTTTTTTGAAGTTTTGTTAATTTTTTTGAATTCTGTACAATTTTGAAATTTTAATTTATTCGATTTATGTTATACATACAGTGCCGGACAAAAGTATTGGCAAAGAGAATTTTTCGCAATATATACAAAGTTTTTTATTCTAATTTCTTTTCGCAAATTTTTTATAAAAATATAGTTCACACTACAACAAAATATCGAAAAATAAAATCGCTAAACTTTATGCAAAACTTAGGAAAATTCAATAAGTTTGTGTAATTATTTGCAGTAAAAAAAAACTTTGCATGCACTGCGAAAAATTCTTTGTGACACTGTATTTTAGATCGAACTATATTTTAAATGAAAATGATTAAAAATGAACAAATAAACCTATAAATTTCATTCTATTGTATTCGAAAACCAGGGCTCACCCAGAAAAACCGAATTTCCACTTTGCATTGTAATCGCAAATATTATGAAAAATTATCTACCTTTAAAAAGTAGCCAGCGGAAATATACTTAATGCCTTTTCTTTTTAACGTAGTCACACAGGTTTTTTAATGACCAAATTTGTCAACTATACTTGATACGAGTATTATTCTGTTATTTCTGCTCTGTATAATACTATGAGTTTACAGCTGTTAAAGGCGTAAAGCGCAATGCTTATAAGCAGTTACAAATTTAATCTTTTTTTATAGAAAAACTCAATTTTTAAATGGCAAATGTTCATTAACATTTTGATGTGCATAATTAATTACTTATCAAAGTATGAACATACCATATTTATTTTGTACATCGAGTTTAATAAAATTTTAATGAAAATGTGCACTGTATGTATGCCTATGTAATGTATGTACATAAATACATTGTAAATATGTACATATGTATGTGCATGCTTAAATATTGATGCCGTAATGTTTATAGATTTGTTGGATAGCTGTGCTAAAAAAATACCAGCTGCATATCAATACAACATCGATCTTGTTCACTTCATCTGAAGGTTTCTACAAACAGACTGATCGTCTCTAATCTGGCTATGCAACCTAACAAAATGTATGAGCAACATACAACTATGCCATAACGTAGCAGAAGCGTCTGTAAATTCATACATACATACAGTTGTCAACAAAATAATAGGAGTGGTACCACTTTTGGCTATTTGTTTTTTTATTTAATGTTTATTATTTTTTTTTTATAAAAGTCTAGCTGGTTATGCAGCAAACACCACATTTCAAACTTTGTAAAAAATTATACAAATTCAGCAAATTTTCACCAAAATTTCAATCTTTTTAATCAAAGTCTTGGTATGCAGTTTTTTTTATTTATTTTTTTATTTATTTTTCACGTTTTTTCCATATAAAGTATATTCCACAATTTTCTTTTATATTTTCAACGGAATTTTTTAGCAGCCTGAAACTTGCACTTCATAAGACTAGAATTAAATGGGCTACAAAACTGCATACGAAGATTTTTTTTTAAGATTCTGATTAAAAAGTTTGAAAATTCGGCGAAAATTTGCTGAATTTTTATAATTTTTGTATAAAATCTGAATTTATTTGGTGTTTGTTGTATAACCCAGCTAGACTTTTATAAAAAAAAATAATAAGCAATACAAAAATATAAAAATAGCCAAAACTGATCAAAATATCGCACTCCTATTGTTTAGTGGACCACTGTATGTACTTATATTAAGTGCATGCGTGCTAGTAACGTTCGTTACGCTACTATGACTACTTTAGTTGAAATTGAGCAACTGCCCTCAATGACGAATGCTAAAACAATACAATGGCGTTAAAGAAGCGCACAAGGCATTGAACTACACTTAAAATAAAACAAACAATTGGACCATTGAACTAGACATACAAACAAAGCACGAAAAGTCGATTGAAGCTTTAATAAAACATATGTAATAATACATACATACATATGTATGTATGTATATGTGTGTGGTATTGCAACTATGGATTGTATGGGCTAGAGTTTGTATTGATTGACTAAGCGCCGGTTTAAGTAAACTTCATTTGCTGTCATTGTTGAGATTACTACCTCGCCTTATTTAAGAAGTGCTGTTCGTTTTTTATTTGTAATTGGCCCCACGAATGCCGGATAGAGGGAGTTCTGACGGTGTTCGAAACACTCTATAGGTGACTGGGCTATGTAAGAAAACACAGCATGAAAACTAGAAAATGTACGCTCATATTCTTCTTAAAATTTAAAATTTTCTTATCTTATCTTATAATAACATCCTAGAGGACATGCAACGCGCGAATCGCATGCCAGCACGATCACCGCGTCGTACACCTCGGCAACATCACGAAGGCTCCTACCGTATGCAATTTCCGCCACAACGCGGCGTCTATCCGAGAGCAACGCCACCACATTTGCAAGCTTTTCCGCCACGCCCATCGCCCCAGGACGAAATGATGGATGTTCAGGGGGTGCCAATTGTGTAGTTAAGAGCCGCAGGCAGCAGCAGCAAATCAACATTAGCGATAACCAATGCGAGAGCGCATACAAGCATGCGGCTGAAGAATAATAATGATGGTGGTAGCAGGGCAAAGGAGAAAGAGAAGGTGAATGAAACGAAAAAATAAACATAAATCGACATAAAACGTTCACTACTAACAGAGAAAAAAGAAACTGATTACAACTGATAAAAAACCAGTAACTAACATTTTGATAAAGTATATAATAAAATGCTGCTTAATGATAATTTTTACAATTAAAAAAAAAAAAAACCTAAAATCGTTGATTAAGAAAAAGAAAGAAAAAATGTAAAATAGACACAAAAAAAAAAATTTATGAAAATTTTTTCAAAAAAATGTTATCCGTTAGTTGTGAAATCGCGTCAACCAACATAAGGCCAAGCAAGTAAATCTACATTAACATGAGAAAAGCAAGCAGCGCGAAGCCAACGGCAAAGTGATGTATGTCGTCCCATAGAATTGGGGAAAATCATTTGTGCGCAAACGTAAAAAATAGTGAATAAAATTAGTTTATAACATAAAAATACACAATTATTAATGTTATAGGAAAGTGAAAAGAAAAAAGTGTAAACAGCAGCGATTAAGGCTAATATTATGAAATCTTATTCATGTACTACATATGTACGTGCATAGGTTATAACTCAATTGTAGATGAAAAGGAGAAACTTGCAAGTAATTAAATTAACACTAGTTCTTAACATAATAAAAAAGATTAAAAGAAGGATTGTAAAAAATCAGATATAGTCAAACTTTTTCGTACATCGACTATTTTGTCGCCGCCGCCGCCACTGCAACCAACACATTGGTCATTGTTGCCGACCGGCTTGCGGTTTTGCATTTTCCAGCAACACCGCCCATATCACCATCATCTTTTAGCATTGCTTCTTACTATCATTAAGACATACATATATAAATAAATATTGCTAATAAAATGAAAGAGCCAACCCGGTCAACGCAAACGCAACTATCAATTATACATATGTACATACAAGTTGCCGATATCGCAGGATTAAGAACATGGAAACAAACATACTACATGCATATTCGTATATGTATACGTACCATTGATTATTGAATTGATCAAAATATGTGTAAACGTGAAAAACACATCTTCAGTCCAATTTACTTACTTTATTTTAGTTCAATTTATAGTTTATATATACATAGATGTATTCGAAGGAGAATGTAAACAGTCAGCTTAATAAATCAATGTTACAATGTATAGCATATGCATACATATGTATATATATATATACTTCTAGTTAAAATGCAAAGGTGCCACAAAAGTAAAATAAAAAAAAGAAATTAAACTTATTCGTGCTAACGGCCAATTTTACAGTGTCGAGTTAACTTGAGTTCTGCAGTTAAGTTTTTTATTTTAAGTTTCGCTGATGTAAATTTGGCTTCAGGTACGAAAAGAAGACTTATGAATAATTTTCTTTTAATAATTAAGAACATAAACAAATGTCTTCTATATACTTTTTAGTTATGTAGTTCTAGCAGCATCAGCGTGTGTGCTTTTTTTTTTATAAACAAACAAACAAACAAACAAACAAAAAATAATAACAAAAAAGCAGCATTATTCTGCGCTAGTAACTAAATGGCAAAAGTGTAATAAGGCGTTTTCTATTAACTAAGCGTAAATATTTGTTTGGTCAGTTATAAAAATGATCATTCCATTGCATTTCTTGGAAAAAGGTCGTTCGCTGTTTTTTATCAAATTTGTAAAACTTCAGAAAGTCTTATCATTATTGTTACTCTATAATCTGGTTCTAAGTTGTGACATGCGCTG
>NW_016160576.1:58035-62423 GCF_001687245.7 Rhagoletis zephyria | reverse complement strand
ATGTACAGACATCGACCTGTTACAATTTTATTATATGTATAGATTTCTTTTGAGAAAAATCATTAGGGGCTTCAGTGTTTAAAAATGTATATTTCGCTACTTTAGAGTGAAAAGTTGATTAGTCCAGTTTTTTTTCAAAATTTACGGAAGACAAGCGCTTTTCAACATCTGGCTGAGCAGTTCGCTTTTCACCTGGGACATATGTACCAAGGACAGCGATGTCAGACACCCGACTCGCATTCCGATTGGCCGTGCAAAGCAATTTTTGGACGGCTACAGATGCTCATCTAAGCTAAGCCGATAAGCGAACACACACTGGGCAAAAAGCCGATGAATTCAAGGTGACTAGGTTCTTCTGGCCACAGGTAGAAAGGAGGAAGTCTTAGAGTCAAACAAACCACAACTCTCGGAGCTGATGAGAGTCTTAGCTGGTCAATGTGTAAATTAAAATGAATGCAATAAGGCTCAACATTACTTTAAGAAATTGCTATGGAAGAAAATACTCGTAAGATAGAAATAGTTGTACATCAACTTATAGTCTAGTTAGTCTAGACTTAACTTAACTTACGCAGGAAATCGTCAATGATTATTTAACACGCCAAATTAGCCAGAAGCGAAAATATTTTGTTTTTGTGTTTTCTTTTTTTAGTTGATGGTCACTTTGCCGCCTATAAAAAAGTTCTGAACAAAAATATATTGCGTTGGCCAATATATTATAGGTTAGGTTACGTAAATTAAGCCTTTAGTTTTTGCTATTTTCTTATGTATGTTACAATGTTTTTTGCTTCTCCTGTAAAATAAAAATTTGTAGGTTAGGGCCTTTGTGAATTAAGATAACGATATGGACCGAATAGGTCCATAAATACGGCTTTTTTTCAGATATCTCGACACCCGCGCCATCTTTCGCATTGCATTGTCAAAGGGTTCTGAGCTAAGATTAAAGTTTCAAGTCTCTTGCTCATCGGGAAGTTGGTTAAAAATTGATTGCAATATTTGATTACACACAGGTGAAACATAATAAAATCTTGTAAAAATAGTTAGAAAAAGTACTTTAAAAATTTAGACTGCTTTTAAGTTGAACAAAAATAAATAATAATTAAAAAGATGTAACAAATATAGTCGTAGACTTAAATCCAATAGATAAAGCTGACATCAGCTCTTAACTTGGATCCCTGCTTTGATCAAAAAGTCATTGTTTTCTAGTTATATAGTTAGTTGCCAAGTCAAGTGGATAGGAGAATGCATTTTTAGCGGAATATAAAAGAAGTGCTGGCGGCAGTTTCTGCATACTTAACTAAAAAAAACATTAAAATTTTTTTTCGTATCACGCTGTTCTTCCAGAAAACCGCTGCCGGCAATACGCCTTGTCATCAACTGTTATTACAAAATAATATTTAACAACCCATAAAAACCCGTTACTCTTAATTAAAATTAATTCTTAAATAATAAAAAAATTTATTTTACTTTATTCCAGCAACATGCGCTCAATTTTACTTTGTGTAATCCTACTTGTGTCTTCATGCAGCGCACAATTTTATTTCCACCAATCAGCGCCCTTGCCATATCAATCACTTCATTATCCGCGATATACCTCACCACCACCCGATTTTAAACCCATCTCAGAGCCAAGCCAGGAGAGCTATGCCCATCCGGCGGTTATAGCCAATGCGGAGCGAGAAGCTCAACTGCCACCGGAACTATCGAAAAGTCGACGTTTCTACAGCAATCCTCATATCGCAGCTGCTCTCGCCAAAGAGTCACTGCTGACATCCAAGGAGATGCCGGTGCTCAATCGTGAAGCAGAGAAAATTGATCGCAATGAAATTTATAAAATTTTCCATAATGCAGGTTGGGCGAGAAGAAGATAAAGCGAGATGAGATTAATATAGATAGCTTTTCGTGGTTCTAAAAAGAGTCGTGCTTAGAGCAAGTTGATTTTGTTGTTGTGTCCGTCTTGCCAATCAACTTAAAATACATTTAAGTTGTTAAAACGTATTTATTTTTTTTTTTTGTTTAAGATTAAGTTAATATTGTAAATAAAAAGTGTTTATAAGTAGTGTGTTTTATTCGACAAGTCACTTCGTGCTTTGGAATTCAAGGTTAGGATCCTTCAAGCCTGCTCAGATCACATTATAGGGCTCAATCTCCTCATTTTTCCGCATCGCAAATACAATAAATAACTGTTGTGCTAAAAATAAAACGGTATTAGAATCAACGACCTCAAATTACGAGTAAGCATAACCTTTTCAGAGTCGCTTTGTTAAAAGCTCCTTTGAATTTGAATGAGTCGGAGACGTCCATCCCAATTTGGATGGTGATCAATATTCTTCTGCATAGCTCAATTTGTATAGCAGAGGTTCAAAAATTTACACATACTAGAAGTAAGTTCTGTTAGTGACTTCAAAGTCGACGAGGAGGTGATTCACTTCACATTATGGATGCATGCCCGAAGATTGGGATCTCTGAGTACTTGGTTCAATCTACAAGAAGAGCGATCCCGACGCCTGCGCCAATTATTGCGGTGTAAGTTTTTTTTTAATATTTTTTAATATTACTTTTTTTAATATTACCATAGGCTATTGCTAATGGGTCGAACTCAATGTCATTGGAACTTCCTCTAGGTTAGCATGTAGAATATGCTGTTTGTCAAATTAGCACCTCTACGCCATCCAACGATTTCTCGTCTAGCTTCTGGAAACTTTTCGAAGCTCCGGGAGTTATATGTAGTCCGAATTTCCTGGCAAAGATGTTGCTATACTACTAAGACTGTCAGCATAGTTCAATTCTAAATGCATTACCGCCTGAAATTAAAGCGCTACCAACTGACTATATCCTGCCGACGACCTGGTTCCACCAAAAACCCCACACGAAATTCCCAAGTACTCAAGTTGGATCCAGTTCTTGGAGGGCTTAACGAACTTCACGTGCGGATCAAAGTTGGTATGCGAGGTTGTTGCAGAGGTCTTCATTGAGCAATTGAAACTAAAGCTATCCCTCCGGCTACCAGAGCAATTAATTGTTTTCCAGGCTGAAACGTTTGCAATTAAGGAGGCAGTAGGGTAAATCCCAGATGAATATCTTCTCAGTTAGCTAAGCGGCTATTCAGGTACTCTCTTCCACCTGTGTTAGATCTCAACTAGTGGTTGACTTTAGTAGACAGCTGGCTTCAATTTTTAATTAATACGAATTTACCCTAATATGGGTCCCGTGAGATGGGGAAATCACGAAAACGAGATAGCAGACAGCCCTACCTCGCTTAGGCTCTGCACTGAATGTGGCCCATGCGGTGGACATGGCTGCCTTGCTCAGGGAGATCAAGGACAGAAAGGCCGAAATTTATCACTCGAAGGCTAAACAGAGGTGCAATCGTATAGCAGTGTGTAACTTACAGCAGTCTGCACCGGGCACGGGCATATTTGGGTACGCGGCGAAAGGATTGGCTTACCTTTACCACCAAGAAGTTCTGTCGCAGCTGCATGGATCCGGGCTGAAAGTAGACAGTCGAACACTTTCTGTGCATTTTACCAGCCCTCGCAAGGATGACGCTAATAGCCGCCAAATTGCTGTAGGTTGCAGGAGTTGTGGAATCAAAATGGACCAACTAACTATTTAAGACCATACGTCCCAAAGTAAGAGTAGCAGCTCTCTTTAAACTCAAATACATTTCGCAATATTCGTTTGATCTAGCATTTTATGCCTTTATTCGTCAACTTATATATGAAGTTTGTGTACTTAAATAAGGGCAACGCATCCACGTTGTCTGGCAATCATTAGTTTAGGTTATCCCATCAACCTTAGTTGAATCGGTTACAAATTAGTGTCTTATGTCTAAAATATTAAAAAAAAAATTAATATTCGATCGACTCGAATAAGTTGAATAGCTTATTTGTAAGTGATATATCCTTAATTAATGGCAACAACAAACGCTACAATAACAACAACAATTGGCCACTTCAATCGAACTGAGACTTTTCGACGCACTTAAGCGCGCACACGCTGACGCGTTTGCTGATAGGACGGCTCCGCTTCGCCGTTGTCTTCATGCACAGGAATTGCATCAGGCAAGGCGTAAACTAGATTTCCGTGTGTTGCGCCAGACGCCTGATGATACATAACTGGCACAGCGATTTGACGCAAGGCACCATTGGACGCAAAGTACGGTGCCTTGTGGTACGCCGAAGCTGGTGACGCGTGTTCATGTACTTGTATTTGATGATAATTTGTAATGGGTTCATGTTCGACTACCTCGCGCACCGTCTGGAAGGGATGGTTGACCACAATGCGACGTTTGTGGAAACTCTCGCTTGCAGCGGATGCGTCGTTGGGTGCTGGGTTGGCGGCAATCACGCGAGAGCCCGGTGGCGTGATATGCGCATTGCCGTCTTTAA
>NW_016160576.1:3523-50139 GCF_001687245.7 Rhagoletis zephyria | reverse complement strand
ATAACAACAACAATTGGCCACTTCAATCGAACTGAGACTTTTCGACGCACTTAAGCGCGCACACGCTGACGCGTTTGCTGATAGGACGGCTCCGCTTCGCCGTTGTCTTCATGCACAGGAATTGCATCAGGCAAGGCGTAAACTAGATTTCCGTGTGTTGCGCCAGACGCCTGATGATACATAACTGGCACAGCAATTTGACGCAAGGCACCATTGGACGCAAAGTACGGTGCCTTGTGGTACGCCGAAGCTGGTGACGCGTGTTCATGTACTTGTATTTGATGATAATTTGTAATGGGTTCATGTTCGACTACCTCGCGCACCGTCTGGAAGGGATGGTTGACCACAATGCGACGTTTGTGGAAACTCTCGCTTGCAGCGGATGCGTCGTTGGGTGCTGGGTTGGCGGCAATCACGCGAGAGCCCGGTGGCGTGATATGCGCATTGCCGTCTTTAACGTTGGCATCCACGCTTTCAGTTTGGATATTAGAAGTCGCTGGTTGGGCGTTTTCTTTGCCGTTTGATTGAGAGCTGCTAGTGTCTATTAGGCGTAGGGACTTTACTGGTTCTCTGTCACGTTGCTCTTCAGCATACTGCACATCATCGTCGGGGTCATTCTCATAACGCTCGCTCACTTTTTCCGCACAATCGGGTTGGGACTCGACATTCTCAGAGCGTGGTTCATCTTGATCTTCACTTTCATTTTGAACAGCAGCNGACGTTGGCATCCACGCTTTCAGTTTGGATATTAGAAGTCGCTGGTTGGGCGTTTTCTTTGCCGTTTGATTGAGAGCTGCTAGTGTCTATTAGGCGTAGGGACTTTACTGGTTCTCTGTCACGTTGCTCTTCAGCATACTGCACATCATCGTCGGGGTCATTCTCATAACGCTCGCTCACTTTTTCCGCACAATCGGGTTGGGACTCGACATTCTCAGAGCGTGGTTCATCTTGATCTTCACTTTCATTTTGAACAGCAGCTGGTTGAATATTCACTTCTTCTGCTTGATCGTCCTCGGCTTTTTTGGCTGCTGACTGTCTAGAGTATGCCGTACGACTCTGTTCCCTCGGTGGATTGATCGAAGACATAACTCGTATGGGCTCATCAGCTTCTTGCGGACCATTCGGTACTTGTAATTGAATGTGTGCCAGCGGGCGTAGGCCGGGTTTTTTAACGTCTTTGCTTTCCACTGATTCGGCGGATTCCTTTGAAGCAAGCTCTGAGTTATTTTGTGAGACCAGACGGGCATTTGATTCGGGTCCGCGGTTATAGTTTACAGTTATGGTTCTTTGCGGCGCATTTTCATTAACATTCCGATTATATTCTACATCGGCGGTAAGCCGCGCAGACTCCTTTGGATCGTAGCGCATATGAGAGTATGGTGCACTGTACTCCACTGACGCATCCACATCGGCGTCGGGGTCGTAACGCAATTGGCCATAAGAGCGCTGTTGCGGAACTAGTTGTGGCAGTCGACTTTCATTTTGTGTATAGCGCTGTTGCGTTGTAACTGGACGTCTAGCGGGGACCACGTATACTACCCCACCCTCCCGTTGTCGGTCCAAGTATGGTTTGACCTCTTGAACGCGAGCAGTTTCTTCTTCTAGGCGAGCGGGCTGCTGCTTTCGTGATGGTGCCTGCTTGCGCTGCTCCTGAACAAGTATGTGGCGGTCTTCTAANTTCGGGGTTTTTAACGTCTTTGCTTTCCACTGATTTGGCGGATTCCTTTGCAGCGAGCCCTGAGTTATTTTGTGAGACCAGACGGGCATTCGATTCGGGTCCGCGGTTATAGTTTACAGTTATGGTTCTTTGCGGCGCATTTTCATTAACATTCCGATTATATTCTACATCGGCGGTAAGTCGTGCAGACTCTTTTGGATCGTAGCGCATATGGGAGTATGGAGCACTGTACTCCACTGACGCATCCACATCGGCATCGGGGTCGTAACGCAATTGACCATAAGAGCGCTGTTGCGGACTTTCATTTTGTGTATAGCGCTGTTGCGTTGACACTGGACGTCTAGCGGGGACCACGTACACTACCCCACCCTCCCGTTGGCGGTCCAAGAATGGTTTGACCTCTTGAACGCGAGCAGTTTCTTCTTCCAGGCGAGCGGGCTGCTGCTTTCGCGATGGTGCCTGCTTGCGCTGCTCCTGAACAAGTATGTGGCGGTCTTCTAAGCGACTGGGCGCTATGTATATGTTATGTTGTGACGGTGGAATATTGATAGTGTGCTCATGTTTTATGATTTGTGCGCGTGGCTCGGCAGTAATGCGTTCACTTTTGCGTGGCTCTTCCTGCAGACGGGCAGGTTTGGGATCTCTGTTGGCTGTGCTGTAAAAGTTACCGGTAATATATTCGCCCTTGTAATCATCGTCGTCGTTGCTGTAATTGCTCTGGAAATCGGCAGCATTATTTTGTAATGGCTGTTCTTCTCTTCTCGAAAAGGACGAACGATAGGTCTCATCGTTTTTCTTTGCTTCAACACGAGCGGGACGTTGGTAATTGCTCTCTTCGCGTCTGAATGTATTGGGTGAGAAGTTCCTATTAGACCCTTGACGCTGGTTGCCATGTGTCTCGGCGGGTATGTAAAGTTCCCTGCCGCGTTGCGTGTTTTCAGTTGTAGCTACGAGTTTTGTTTCTTCACCGTATTGCTTGCGCAGATTGGCTTCCACAAAATCTCGTTTGGCGTTTTGATTATTTGTCGGTGTAGCTGTAACAGTGGAAGCAATGTGCGTGCCGCTAATTACTGGCGCAGGATTTTTTCTAGCGGGCGTTGCATAGACCTGATTCGGACTTGAGCGCACACCGTTGCTATAGGAACCCGCACTGGACGATTCCGTCTCAATGTCTGCGTCACTATTCAAATTGTATTGCGCGGCAATTGCCGGATGTGGATGACCGAGGGGCAGTACGGTTTCACCCTTCGGAATTTTCGCAACTGGATGTTCCAGCTCGACAACTATGGTGCCAGCAGGCTTAATCACAACACGTTCTTCGATGTCATAAAACTCCTTTTGGATGGCTGGGTGACGAACCTCAAATTTCTTGGCCTTCAATGCTGGCTGCGCAATTTGAATAGTTTTAGTGACAACAGGACGTTGGTAAACAGGTTGTGCGGGCAGGTAGCCGGCATTTGAATGGTAATCGCTTTCCTGATTGCCATAAAAACCATCATAACCGCCTGCGGACTCATCGACGGAGGGTGGGTACTCATTTAGGAAACCACCTGCGTCTCCTTGATCATAATTGTAGCTTGGTTGCTCGTAGTCAGGCTTGCCATAGCTATTAGCTTGATCAAAGTTCGGCTGATTGTACCCGCTGCCGCTAGCCACTCTAAACGTCACGCCATGTGAGCCAGGACCAGCGCCAGCGCCAGCAAAACCACCAACGAACGAACCACCAATACCCACTTTGCCACCATCGCTGCCACCACTAATTACAGTAGTAGCAGATTTCGACGATGCCGATGGCGCAGCAGATGGTGCGGAATGCGAGGCGACAGGTGAAGGTGCCTGCACAGCTACTGGCGTAGAAACAGCAGGTGCTGCAGCAACTGGTGCTGGGGATATTTGAATCTTCGCGTCTGCAGCTGATTTGGATTGCTCCTCGGCGGGCGCCGATGCTGCTGAGGCGACAGCAGCGGGGAGAGCAACTTGCCGCTCGAAAGTATGTTGTTTGCGAGGTTTCGCGTCGATGGCGACAAGACGTGCTGGGCCAGAAGAAGAAGATGACGACGACGACGACGACGAGGAGTATTCGTAGCGCGCTGAAGGCGAGTGATCGGCGGTTTCAAATACCTAAAGGATCAGAGAGAAAGGATAAATAAAGAGTGCTTGTGGATAATTGACTTGACTAAGAAATACGAGTATATTGAGTACCACATTTCGCACGAAATATTTACACTTACCGTTTCCACAGTCGGTCCGCTATGATAATTTTGTATATAGCGCTCGAACTCCTGATTCTGTTTGTCTTGAGCATTGGCTTGACGAAATTGGCTCTGCCGGCTTGGCTGGCGTAAACGTCCATAAAACCGCTGTTGCTGTTGCTGTTGCTTGAACCCACTCGATTGCTCTTCAACCTGTTGTACCTGCTGCGCTGATTTCGAATTACTATTGAAACTGGAAGCGTCTTGCTTTTGTTGCTCATTCAGCTGTGCATTTCCACTACTCTCTACACTCTCTTCGGCTGCACGCAACCTGGCACTACGCTGCTCCCCACTAGCTTTCTTCAGTGGACCCGCCTTCAGCTCGTCAGGTGCGGTGCCATCCACATAGGTGACATCGGCAGGATTTGTGGCTGGATGTTGAGCAATCGAAATGTTGACATGAGTTGCTGCAAAGGCTGTGACAATGCACAGCAACAGCAAAAAGAGAGTTCTCATCGCGGGTATGGTATCCTTTTCTGATGCAGCAAATGAATTAATCCTTGTACTTGTACTGGTGGAAATCGTTTCGTTCACAACAGTTGACCGATGCGCTACCGATACGTACTGCTGGTCGCAGCTAAGTGAACTTCGAGTGTTGGTACTGACGCTATTTTATATGTATTGCATGCACGGCGATGAGCTGGTAAAGCGCGCCATTGATACGCTGTGTCGTCGCTGCGCATTGCATGTCAGGCGCATACGACAAGCTAAGTACAAACGATTTTGGGCATTTTCGACGTGTAAATACACAAATTGGTATGGAATTCAATTTAAATTGATTTTTAGCAAAAAACAGTGGTATACGTATGTATGTATGCATGCGCGTACATTTGTAACTACATTTGTGCATAGGCAGTTCAAAAATCTGTTTACTTGCAACCGGCGATCAGAATACCGATCGAGCTGTATTCAAGCATAAATCAATCGATCTTCGGATACACCAAAACCGAATGTTATGACCGGACGGCAGCTAGTCGATACTAATGTCTATCATACAGCCAGCTTTACAAAAAAAAAAAACAAAAAAAAATTCCAACACCCCGTTCAAGGGGATGATCCACTACGCGCCACACACGATCACTGCTGCGCTGTCGCTGTTTAAAGCTGCATAAACGTCGCCTCGCCTGTTGTCATGTGCATCGTGTTCGTGTAGAATTTGATTGTTTTTTTTAACCCAGTTTTTCATTTGAGGCATTCGTCGCCGAGCAAATAGTTTTGTCAGCAAATCAGTATGTCACCTTAAGCGCTACACAAGGAATCTTCAATGCTCCGAATTGTCGACTAGTAGTCAAAGCTAGCTAGCTAGCTCGGACACTTGCACGTTGTCACTAGTGCGTTTGATACGCATGCGTGCCACCTACTTGACTGATATGCTTGCCGTCAGGGGAACACACAAAACGTTACAAAAAAATTCGACTACCTAACTATTTTCGGCTTTTTTACTCGCTTGTGCTCGCTTGTCAATGTTGTTAGCGCCTTAACGGTGATAGAAGAAGCGTGAAAATTTACAAAAAGGGTAAAAAGCGGCGCATGGCGGCAAGATATTTACGGCGGCGGCAGCTAAGCTCCTAGAAATGGCGAAGAGGCATATTTGGTTAATTGTCGGAAGGTCAATCTTTTGTTGTTGTTAAAGTTGAGTAGATGCCTATTTGTCTTTTTACATTAAACTTGGGAATATCCAAATAGGCAATTGTGGCGACAAGTTGTATATCTATTTATGATAATGCATTGAACTAGAACTAGATGGGGCGATAGAATGTGTTGGTGCAATTGTTTGGACATTTGCTATAAACATTTGTATGTTAGTATATACATAAGTATAAAATATCGTTGTGTTGTTCCCATTCAGCAGAAAACTGAACTGAGCTCCCACTACTCTTCAGCTGTAGTAACGAAATTTAATTAGCATAAAAATGAAGAAAATATTACTTTGCAAGGAGGCCAATATTAGCTTTACAGCTCCTTGCGGAATGGACGATTTAGATGGGTAATTCAGCGCATCAGAGCTTTCAGTAGTAAACATATGGAAACGGCGCTCTACTCTCTGTTTGGGCCAGTGGTTATTATTTGACGTTATGATTTAACGTTTCTTTTTTTACCAAAAAGCAGTCTTATTGTTCTTGGTGCTACAACCGCGCTTTCCACTCTCCAGTGTAAAGTTCGACCTTACAGTTAGTCCTGCCAATGTGCTCGGGGTGCCCTTGTTTTCCATGTCCAGCCATGGATGGCAAATCGAAAAATCTTTTCACCGCATAATCATCATCCAAGTATACGAAATGTCCAAGTAAAGCTAATGACACTGTAAAGCCCATTCATCCTTCTTCAACACGCGTCGTCTACGCAAACAGGGCCATCGGTCTTGGCAAGATCAACATCACGGACCCGCAATACAATTCTGAAAAACGTCGGGATGGGCGGGTTTGGGACTTAAAAATTGAATTTCGCGATGGGCGGGATCGGGATTTAAATTTTTGTCACGTGCCCATCTCTAGTTGGTACCGCAGAGGCTAAAATCAACAAAAAATTGCTGTCTTATCCATTTGACGCACTTTGAAGTCAGTCACACTGTTAAGGCCCAAAACAATTGGTTCATAAACCGCTTCACCAACTAGTACTTCAATGTTAAGAATACTTTTATTCGGCTTTTCGTCGTCGGCTTTGAACTGCTTAGCTGGTATTTTGCAAGCTCCAACGGCCTTATTATTCTTAAGACTCATTGTTGCTCTTACTGTCTCATCTCGGTCCAATGGAGAGACCTGATAGAATTTTCGAGCCGCATTTTTTTAATGCCAGCGTCTTAAGCTCTTCACACTCACGCCTTTCTCCCTCTTCGTTTTCCTTTGGAATGACGTCTCTCCTTACTCCACTTATCCCGGTATTGCTCAGCTTTGGCTCGCTGTGTGTACCAGTTGCTCTTGCGGGGGTGGTAGAGCCAACCCAACTCTTCCGTGGCGCCACGAAGAAATTGGAAGATGGATACCCCCTGCTAATTTCTGTATATTCGGTTGATGAAGAGTTTCTTGTTTAATTCGAATTGAAAGTCGATTGCGAAAATTCTCGCCTGTCCATTCTGACTACAGGTTCTCATTGTACAGATGCGCATGCAGTTCTTCGGGTAAATTGCCGTAATGACGGAATCCTTATTCTTTGTGATAATCAGGCGGAACTCAATGCAATATTATCCTTTAAGATTAAATCATCGCTAGTCCTTGAGAACCTAGTGTATTGAGAACCTCAGTGTCCTTGCTAAATACAATAACATCCAGGTGCTGTGGGTACTAGATCACGCCTAATAGGGGGATACAATCTAACGGGGTACTGCAGTTGTACTGCAATTGTCTGATAAGATCTAATAGGTTGCTTAACAGGTCATTGCAGATTAAGAAATCAGCTACCCAACCTCAGGATTTGGTCTAATGATTCATGCCGCTTCTGTGACAGGGTAGCTGAAACTGTTGAGCACATACTCCGAGAGAAATAATACTTCGGGTCACTAAACCCGCAGCCGTATCATATGCACTCGATGTCACCAAACAGCCTACTGGATTTCCTAAGTGCGCTAGGACTAATCGAGGTGCTGCGGGGATCTAGACGCTACAATAGAACTCCTAGTCACAGCCAACTGAATATCTATCTATCCACTGGCCACTGCAGGATAATGAAACACTTGTCAAACCTTCGAGTTGTTTACTCTGTCCAGTTCAGTTTATGTTACGAGGAACAGCAAAACAGCAATACCACTACACTAAGTGCCACTACAAAGACCTTGCTAGACCCAGACTTCGCTTCCTAGGATCATCGTACTTAGAAGCACATGACCTAAATAGCATCCAGCCATAAGATATCGCGTGGTTCCTTTATGACGCGTGAATCAAAGATCTGTAACCAAATAAAAATTTGTTGCAATAGATCCTTCTATAATAGGAAAGTAATTACTACAAGTGGTGTCCATATGCGTAAACATACATACAGATATACCTTTTATGGCATTGTCCACACTTTTTATGTCCCCTTTTATTTTTGTTATTTTTATTCTCGAATTTAAATTTATTGATTCGCCAATTATGCAAACAAAAAATACTAAAAAATATAATAAAAAAATAAAAAAAAAAAATTTGCGTACATATGTATGTACATATATATGTATCTTTTGCCCACAATAAATTACCATCCGTTGATGCGAAAGGTTAATGTTCATCGCCTTAGGTGTGCATATGTCCGTGCATGTGAATTTGCATGCATAGTTAAGTGTGTACGTGATGCATTTTTTTATATAGTTTGTGCACACACGCTTATACACCTCGAAAGACATCCATTACAATACCGTTACCTAGTAAATGCGTTTTGCATTTAAAATAGAGCAAGCCACTACGTGACCGAACTAAACTAGAATGAAGTAACAACTTAAGTTTTTTGTAGGTATTTTTAAGTTTATTTGTATTTAAAGCTTAACGAAAACAAAAGTGAATTACAAACTTTTTGGAAGTACACATATATATATGTACATACATACATAAATATGTATAAAGACAATCATCGTAGAATAGAAATAACAATCAATATCAAATGACGCTGTGCATGATTAAGACCATTTCCATCCGCATAGTCCACAGTATGGGAAACTGTATCCAAAGAGTCCGTAGCCAATAGTAAATATGCATTATAGGAGTATATGAATATATGTATGTAGATGTATCATTATTTTGATGTATTCAAATATGTATTTGTAATTAGACATATAAATTTATATGATTTTTAATCATTATCGTAACTTCGATATGTTCGTGAATAGCTTAAAGCAACTTTTCAATATCTTTCGCAATGTCCATGGGATCAGTTGTGGGAGCATAACGGTCAACAGGTATGCCTTCTTTGTTCACAAGAAATTTGGTAAAATTCCATTTGATGGCACTGCCCAAAGTGCCCGATTGCTTGTGCTTCAAATATTGATAAAGTGGAGCGGCGGTAGGACCGTTTACGTCAACCTGAAAGCACAAACAAAGTGTCGAGTATAGGATTGGTTGTAGAATTTAATGCACGCAACTATCTAATAGAAAATGCCAAGCATTTTAATTTGTAATGAACCTGAGCGTAAAGGTAATTAAATTTCATTTATAAAACATGGCATTTACATTGTGTAACGAAATGTCTTTAAATAGTGGTGGCTGTTGTTGTTGTTGTAGTACATTTTGATCGATTTTTTTTTTTTTACTTTTCTGTTATTGTTGTTGTCACCTATTAGATGCGTTAATTCAACATTTTCTTTGTATTTTAAACTCATCGCTGTGAAATGATCACCTGCTTGAAACTAAAATCTTTGTTTTTTTTTTTAAATATTTGAAGTTTAAAAATTATTTTATTTTTTGTAATTCTTGAAATCTGAAAAGAAAATAATTTTTTCACAATTTATTTTTTCACGATTTTCTTTAAAAAATTCAAGAACTACGAAAAATAAAATAAATTGTTTTTGAGGAGACCGTAATAACGCCTTCATGTTCACAAAAAAAAATACGAGTTTAGTTTTATCACAAATCCTTCGAAATTTTCGGTATTTAAAAATCAATATTAATGAACAATTCAAAACGATATTTATATTTATGTATGTATGTATAAATTTTTTATGGAAAAAAATGTCTAGGGAATTATTTTAGTAATATATTGTTTTTTTCGGTGCTCAAGGGAATTCTTTTAAACAAGTTAAGTTGATGTACCCGAATGTGAAGTGTTTTGAAACGAATTTCCATCATTCCCTATCAAATTTTGTTTGTAGTTAAACCGGTTTCAGGGTCGGTCCCAAAATTATATAGTTTTCATGCGAATATGTTCCAGGCGAAATCCTCTGAAAAATCATCGAATATCGAGAAACTTTGACTGATCTGTAAATTTTTCTTAAAAAAAAATAGTTTTGAGTTTCCCTATTTTTCGAGTTAAAGGAATCAGCTAATTGAGGAGTAGCAGCACTGTAACCACTCAATTAAAAGCGTGTTTTTCTTTAATTTTTTACATGGAATACATTGAACAGGTGAACAAAATGTGGGTGCGTTTTTGAATAAATACTGCAGTATAAAAAATAATTTTTTCGATTAAAAAACCAAAATTTTCAGGGAAAATATTTTTATTTCATGTATAAAAGTACACTTCTCATATTCTAGAAGGTTCAAAAATATTTTTTACTATTAAAAAATATCGATTTTTTTTAACTCTCTACAGGGGTGTTTGTTACCCCTTATGCCGAATTTCTACTAGGCATTGAAATGACAAAACCGTTCCCACGACAGTCGGGTCTACGTAACCGGAACGACCCAGATTTATATCTGGCTAAGGACTGTCACTCCAGCAACACTCCCCAAAATCTCTTTGGGGAATTTGTATGCTGTTACAACAAAAACAACATGACAAAAAAATTGAGGTATTTAAAAAATGCCACGTGGAAATGAATTTAATGACTTTTTTTTCTTTTAAGTAATGACAAGAATATTTTTTTATTACCATTTCCAAAGAATTAAGAACAATTTCAAATTTATTATCAATAATTTAAATTTTTAATTTACTAAAAGCACTTAACTTTAGAAAAAAAAAAACTCCACAAATCAACTCACCTTTTGGAATACATCACCAATATTGGCTTTGGCGTCACGCAAGTGGCACACCATTTCTTCACCATCAGCTTCAGGCATCTGCGAACTGAATTGATTGCATGGGAAATTTAAAATGCGTAGACCTTTCGATTCGTATTTCTCCAACAAGTTGGTCAATTTGGCGTAGTTGTTCTTGGTCAAACCACATTTGGATGCAATATTTACAATTAGCACCACATTTCCCTTGTATTTTTCCAAGGAAACTTCATTACCATGCGTGTCCTTGACAGTAAAGTCATAAATTGACTTGGCATTCTTAGCGTCCTGATCTGACATATTGCTGACCTGAAACGACCGTTTAAAAGCGAATAGGAATTTTAGTCAACCGCCCGGAAGCAAAGGCAAAACAAAACTATTTCAAGAATTAAGTTTAATAGTGGAAATAAGCATTAAAATGTTAGCTGCGAATAAGTCACGCACAGATATGTATATGTACATATATATACTTATCAGGTAAAAGTTAATTGAACTAATGCATATGTATACTAGGTACATAGCAATCAATACACAAATCGAGTGCTAGAAATACCTATGTACATACATACATACATACATACGTGTTAATTTATGCACAAATGCCCATAACTACATTAGAATAAACGTTAAAATTTTAAGAGTAAAGTTATAAAATCAATCATAATTGTTGATCAACTCGCAGGAAGTTTTAGTAGAACAAAGTTCACATCTGTAATCTGTACATACATACAAACATAATATGCATTTCTGAAAAGGGGTTCAGACATACACACTAAAATTTTTTCCTGAAGCGATTACTCACATCATCGGCTTGTGAACGGTGCCCACCGGCGGTAGACGATGACGGTGCAAGTTGTGAAGCAGCGGCACAGTTAACTCCGGTCAACGGCAACAACACTACACACAGCCGCTTGCCGTATGGCAAATTACTTTCGCTGAACGATGATTGCTGTGCTGTTGATTGCTGACCAAAACATAACTGACTGAAACAACGTTGTACTTGACGCTGTTGTTGTTGTAGTCTTTGATACCGCAACAACTTTAGGGAATTCATGCATCTATTGGCAGTTATTTGACCAAATTTTTGTAAGTTATTGTAAATCATTGCAACTGCAGTTGTAAGAAGAAAAAAAATAAGCATAGTTTAAATTTTTTTTTTTATTGGGTTGGCTACTTTATTGAAATTTAATTTTTCAGTTTCTTATAGCAATGCGTGCGAATAAACTGTTTAAAGAGGAATTTACATTTAATTGCACCAATTTATAGAAATGTTTTCTTATTTTCATTGAAAATTTAAGATTTGGTTATAGTGGTTACACTGTAGATAAAACCATGGTCAAAAGAATTTAAATATTAAAACTGTTGGCATTATAGGTAGTGATGGATAAAAAAGCCTATTTGATAAGATTTCATTTTCGAAAAAAACGAAAAAAAATTTTTTTTTTTAATTTTTTATGAAATGAAATATGATAAAGCGAATTAATTGTGTAAGTGTTACATATCGTCACCTGAGTGAAAGATCGACCTATTTCGGCAGCCAGTTCGAAAACGCCCTATCTCAAAATAGCGAAAACTTGTCAAAATATCACTTAACTTAGTCAGCTGACCACAAGGGTATACATACATATGTATACAATACCCGCAGACTATATTTATTGAAAGACAATGACAAAACAAGTTCTTAAGTGCTACAGATGTTTAAAAAAATGAACCATTTTATGTACATGGGACATACAGATGTAGAGAAGTAGAAGAGTATACTCTTACACATATCGATATCTGACTGGAAGATCCCTATCTCGGCAGCCAGTTCGAAAACGCACTATCTTAGAAAGCTTTTCAAGAACGCCCTACTTCAGAATCTGATTTCAGAATTTTATTGAAAAAGACTCTAACTCAGAATTTGGTTAAAGAACGTCCTATCTCTGCTGAAAATACATAAGGGATATTCACGATCCGGCGCATACTGTCTAGCATGGTGCATCGATAGCATAAATAGCATGATTGTTGTTGTTTCATGTGTTCAAAAAACAACAAAATTAGCCAATCATGGTATTTATGCTATCTCTGCACCATGCTAGACAGTATACACCGGATCGTGAATACCCCTATTGAAAATGTGCTGAGATAGGGCGTTCTTCAATCAAATTCTAAAGTAGGGCGTTCTTTAAAAGGTTTCTAAGATAGGGCGTTTTCAAACTGGCTGCCGAGATAGGGATCTCCCACTCATACATATGTACATACAGCTGTATGTCCCATGGCCCATGTACCTAAAATGGTTCATTTTTTTATCATTTGTAGCACTTAAGAACTTGTTTTGTCATTGTTTTTCAATAAATATATTCTGCACGTATTGTATACATATGTATGTATATCCTTGTGGTCAGCTGACTAAGTTAAGTGACATTTTGACCAGTTTTCGCTATTTTATTTTTGTTTATTTAATGTTTATTATTATTTTTTTATATTGAAGTCTAGTATATTATATAAATCCACATTTCCAACATTACGAATTACACCAAAAAATTGCAAATAGGAGTAGTGCAAATTTCAAGATGCG
Source organism: Rhagoletis zephyria (assembly GCF_001687245.7). NCBI lineage: Eukaryota > Metazoa > Arthropoda > Insecta > Diptera > Tephritidae > Rhagoletis > Rhagoletis zephyria. Next base: position 37,035 of record NW_016160576.1, on the reverse strand, counting down.
TTGATTTTTAATAATTTTTTAGCTGACGGTGCTATGCATTTTCTTCAGTATAAAAGAAATTCGTCGAATTTTCATAGTTTTTGTACAATGTTTGAAATGTGGATTTATATTGTGCGTGTTACATAATGCGCTAGACTTTTATTAAAGAATATTAAACACCGAATAAACGAAAGTAATATAGCCAAAACTGGTTAAAATGAAAAGCTTCTATAATTTCTTCCACCACTTTATGTAATTACTTATGTTTGTCAAATTTTTATAACTTTGGTACAAAGTTTGAAATGTGGGTGTAGTATATGTATGTATGCGCTAAACTTTTATAAAAAAATAATACTAAATAAACAAAAGCAATATAGCCAAAACTGATCAAAATGTCAGTTAACTTAATTAACTGCCCACAAGTGTATACTTGTACATACTATGTACATTATTTAATTTTATTGACTGATAAGATATGTACCTATAGTGATGTATGTATGTTTTTAAGTGCGTGCAGGTGTAAAAGTATGAATGTAGATATGGGGCCAATTCGAGCTATCTATACATATGTACATATATGTACAATAAATGCGGTAGTGTTACTCTTTATGAAAGAGAAAGTTTGACAATCCGTCGCTTATTTCTAACAAATCAGATGCAATTCCAATTGAGTATCAGCAACAAATTAACAAGGCTGCAATATAGCGGTAATTATTACATTGCTCGAACACACGCATTGTTAGTTGCTAATAAATATCCTATACATATAATATATGCTAATAATAATCTGCTAATATCGTAGTAGTTTGGCTTTGAATTTTTGTGAGAAGTATGTACCTGAGGNGCATATCGTAGTAGTTTGGCTTTGAATTTTTGTGAGAAGTATGTACCTGAGGGTATCTTTTGGAATACATAGGTACTTATTTATAAAACAAATTCCAGAAACTGGCTGTTGCATTGATGTAATCTATGTACATACATATGTACGAATTCATGTACATAAAAATATTTACATACATATATATATATATATATATATATATATATATATATATATATACATATATAAGTATATATACATATGTATGTATAAATATGTATATTTAGTATCAACATTGCAATGCAGTCCCTTTGTTGCAAATTGAGTGACTAAGCGTAAATGCTGTAAAAAGGGTATATTATGTATGTATGAATGTACATACATGCAGAGGGAGGTATGTATATATGTACGTATCTTTATGTAAGTGAAAATGTATAGGATTATTTTTTAATTTATTCAATATAGTTTATTTATAGAGCCTGTCTCTTATACAATAGAATATAATACATTATATGCATATTAACATGTATGTTTATATACATACCTAAATATGTAGGTATGTATATTTGTGCAATCCCATAAGAATTAATAGGCTAAATTATTACCATGTAAGAAATTTGTTAAGGATATTTTTTATTTACTTGACCGTGGTTTTGATAGTAGTAATAGGTTCCGAGTGCGGTCACAAACGCTCCGATATAAAAATGCAGCAAACTAGCCATGAAAAATGTGAAATTCTTTTTGTATATTCACTTGTGTGTGCGGAAAATAATTTACAAATAAACCATGGAATTTAATTTGCAGCTTATTGTCAAAGCAATGTATACCCTATAAACAGAAACATGCCCAGTTATTAATATACAATTTTGCATATACTATGTGCATATCAAAAGATATATGTACATAAATTTTTAAATCTTTCAGTACAAAGTTCACATTCTGCTATGAACTGGGTAATTTCGATCTAGAAAAATCCAGATTTGCTGTGTCCATCAAAGTTATAATACCTTAAATTGGATAGAAATTGTTGATAATTAATTATAAATGATTACTTACTGCTTTTAAATTCTTATCCCCAATAAAAACACAAAATTCAACCGGCTTCAAGAAAACAAGACCTTTCTTCCAATCTCTGAACTGTTTTTGACCTTGTCATCGCGGTGTCAGCTGATTCTTCGTTCCACACATGGTTGCAATTTACCGGACTACTTTTGCTGGAATTAATGTGCGGTAAAACGTGGCAACGCATTTTGCTGTCAAAATGCGAAATCGAAAGTCTACATTTCCGTGTATCAGCCAGGAAGTCCTTTTTGCAGATTTAATGTCATGTCGTTTTGTCTTGAATATTAGTTAATAGCAAAATTTTAATCAAAATTTGATTTTTCGCAGTGCTGTGCAGTTTACTCTTATACCATGTTCTGACCGACAACGACAACACCTTGGAAACGAATTTTGGATTGTGGGCTGAAGGCTGTTCACACCGACTGTTGGTGTTTTCGTTGACATTTCTTTCATCCTTTGTTTACAGTTTTGCTATAAAAAAACAAAACCAAAATACTTTTCCTTCAATTTCTCTTCATTAACAATCTTTTACTTCCATGCTTACTTTATTTTTGCCAGCCAATTAACAATAAATCCGAAATTATGTATTAAAGATGATAAAATATTACTTTCACTTCGATAAATAATCGAAAAAAACTGGTGCAGACGATTAGATTGAGTGGAACGTGAGTTTTCAAATGGTTTTCAGCGAAAACTAGTTTTCATTTGACAGATTTTACATGGACGAAAACCAGTTTTACCAACGAAAACTTGTTTTCGATGTCGGTCAGAACATGGTATTATGTATATATAATTTTGCGGCTTATAACAATGTGTAATAATTAAAATTATCGCGACATATGTACATACGTTAAAAATTTAACAACTAAAGCGCTGTTTTTATGAGGTGGTAATATAATGGATATACCATCATTTTTTTTAACATTCCTCAATGTCTTTAATAGCAGGGACGTTGGGAAAGCAGCTGCGACGTAGAGCTACCGGAAATACCCTCCAACAACAGCGGAACTCATCAATCAAGTTTTGATTGCTAAACAAACAAACAAAAAATTACATTAAATAAATAAATAAAAATTTCTAATTTACTTAAATTTCTACCACAAATTTTTAAATTCAAGTTTATTTATTTTTTAACATTGCCCCTAAGACTGATTTTACATAGTTCAAGAATTGAATTCAATTCTGAGCGCAAATGAAAGAGATGGGGTGAGAAGAAAAGGGACGAGTACACATGCGTCTATACCACGATTGAGAGAATACAAAGGTTGCGCAGATCTCGGACCGCTATTCCTCTCTTAACGAATTTGACAGAATCTTTGTTTGCATGACGTCACACTTGTGCAACTTGTTTACGTTTTCCTTGCAACATTTTTTCTTCTTCTTCCATTCTTGCTCACGTTTTGGCATTTCTCTCTCGCAATTGCACCAGTGTGACGTCACACAAAAGTTATTCTCAAAAATCCTCTCTGATCGGCGCAATCTTGTATTCTATCATTCTTGCGTCTATACCACAGTTGGGCAGCGTCTGCCCGACGGCCGACTGCGCGGCGTATTCGCGTATTCATACACGCTCGGCTTGGGAAGACATCGAAAGCTTTATTCAACCGCACGACTTGTTCGCACACAGTGACATCAATTGCACGCACACTCCACAAATGCTCTGCCGAAGCTGCCCACCTCTGGCCTATACCGTCAAGTCGTTCCTTTACTTTTGATATTTTTGTTATTTCCCAATTAAAGTGCCAAAAATTTGAATTCAACAGAATTGAACAGAACAGTAAGTCTGGAATCATGTAAATCGCTTGTAAGCTTCAATTGCTTTTTTATTTTTCAATACGAGATTTTATTAAACAATTTTTGCCCTTTTTTATCCTCGGGGATTGTATACACTTTTTTGTGGATTGTATCGATTGTCAAAGAAAATTTTCCGTCATACGAACGAAAATAGTCTACCAAAAGAAAGTTTTATTTTTGTATTATTCCAGTTAAATAATATTAAAAATATCGTATAGCACTAAAACCTAAGTTGTTCGGAAATCATTGGTTATATTAACATACAAAACACATTTATAATGCGTGCGAAAATTGTAGTTGGGCGGCTCTAAGAAACTTGTACGAGCGGAGCCCAGTCAAGCCAACAACACCCAGACTGTCTCAACAACAACAACAAGATTTGGATAAAACAAACTGGGTGAACGCTGGGCTTTACTCCTGCAAAATAAAGTTATCTTGCTTAAGTTCTGCGTGATAAATTTTTAATATTTTGGTAATCCATACAGGAGTTCTCTGGACACCCACAGTTTAAAATATTAACATCCAAAAATCTAAAATTTCAGATTTTCCTTGGCCTAAATTCTTTCCATCGCATAAGAAGCAAGACGGAGAATCAAGTACAGCATTCTGCAAACCGCCTTTTGAGGACGTATAAAGTTTGTTATCTGTCAGCGGAGGTGCGGCGGTGCCTGTCAGCTTTGATAAATGATGCTATCATCTATAAACAATTCCTTCGAGCAGGATACGCATGACGTCGATGGGAACTGTGATGGGCCGGATTTGGATTTTGTATACGCCGATGTAGATACGTATCAGAACGAGATTGCAGAACTCTATAGCTATACGGAATTCAATGAACTCCAACAAAATGTAAAAGCGTTTGAAGATCAAATGGAAATGTATGACTTGCCACCAAACTGGCAAAAACAGAATGCTTCATCTCAACGCAGTATTATAATGAAACTAATCGATCAGCTCGAGGTTTCCAGTCGCTCATTTCGAATGCAGGCTGCACGTTGCATTCTCTATTTGGCGCAAGGTTGTTGGGCTGAAGTGCAGTCTGATGAAGAGCAACATCAGATTACGCGCGACAATGTTATAGTGCTGTATGAGTTGGGCGTGTTCTCTTCCTTTATTGATTTATTAAATATGGAAATAGAGAGCGCTTGCTCACCCGACATTGTAGCTGTGAAGATAACCAACGTTACTTTGGTAGATTCGACAGACTTGCGCGTGATACTTTCGGTGTTGTATATAATAACGGAAACGATTCGAGATGAAAAAGAGAAAGAAAGCGAAGATTACAAAAAAATTGCAGAAGCATTTGTGCAGGAAATAAATACTCCTCTGCCTGACGGCGAACTGCTTGCGGTCAAACTTTTGGGTATGATTACACGTTTTTGTAGTGGTGCCGCACCTCATTTTCCAATGAAGAAAGTCGTACTCTTGTTATGGAAAATAACATTGCTGGGACTAGGCGGCATGGAAACGCTTAAAAATTTAAAAAATGAATATCGTATCAAAGCTAGCCTTGAACCAGTCACTGAAGATACACTGGAGGTAACAAAGAATATGCGTGCTAGCTCACCACCAGCTACCGCAACTGATATTTTGGATAATCAAAATCCAAAACGGAACGCGTTTAGGTGAGTGAATTTAAATTTTGTGTATTAATTGGCTATAAAATGATTAAATTGCAGACGATCGCTGATGAAGCAACGTTTTCTCGATGAACAAGAACAAATGGACATGGAGCTTACTCCTGGGAATGAAAGTGCCCCTTCAGGCAATAATGGCGGCAATGGCAATCAAGAAGAAGATATTTCGCAGTTCTACCGTCAGTTTGAGGACCCTTCTGCCACCACCGCTAACCCTAATAATCAGCCAAGCTTCTCACAGCCACCACCTGTACTACCAGTGCAAGTTACAACTCGTTTGCCGTGGGCACCCAAAGTCCGCCAAAAGGACATTGATCAATTCTTGGATATATCGCGAAACAAATTTATCGGTTACTCACTGATCGATGATCATGAAAGTCTGGCTGGACTGCCGCAACCCATACATGAGGGCGTTCAGACTTTGCGACGCCATATGTACGTTAGTTTAGCCGATGTGCAAATAAAGAAGGAGGAAGAAATTGCACGAAATCCAATATCTACACAAGAGGATGAAATACCCATGAATCCCGCCGAAGTACTTTATCAGGCAATTTTGCCTAATCTGCCACAGTACATGATTGCACTTTTGAAAGTTTTATTAGCAGCATCGCCCACGTCAAAATCCAAAACGGAAAGCATTAACATAATGGCCGATGTTCTACCCAAGAAAATGCCAATAACAGATTCCCAAAAGCTGACTGTCGACATGAGTCGGCATAAGGAAATCATTGTCAAAGCGGTATCAGCAATTATTCTGCTGTATTTGAAACATTTCAAAATTAACCACATATATCAATTCGAATTTATGTCCCAGCATCTTGTCTTCGCCAATTGTATACCATTAGTGCTGAAGTTCTTCAATCAAACTATCACCGAGTATGTAGGCATGAAAAATACCATACCGCTCTTAGACTTTCCCTCCTGTGTTATTGGCGAGCAGCCAGACCTTTCGGGTGAAAGTTTTGTTTACAGCGGCGAAGTCTCTGATAAGCCATACTATTCATGGCGTAACGTCTTCTCTTGTATCAACCTGCTGCGTATCCTTAATAAGCTGATCAAATGGAAGCATTCGCGCGTGATGATGTTAGTTGTATTCAAGTCGGCACCCATACTCAAGAAAACACTGAAAGTTCGTCATGCCATGATGCAATTATATGTCTTGAAGCTGCTCAAAATGCAGACAAAATATTTAGGACGTCAGTGGCGAAAATCGAATATGAAGACAATGAGTGCTATTTATGCAAAAGTACGGCATCGTCTTAACGACGATTGGGCGTTTGGCAACGATTTAGAGTCGCGTCCATGGGATTTTCAAGCGGAAGAATGTACACTACGTGCCTGCGTAGACCGCTTTAATTTGCGTCGCTACCCAGAAGCTACACAAAAATGTGGTGCAGGTGGCAATAACGGGAATTCCGGCAACTCGGATAACTCATCCGGTAATATAGGAAGTGGCGCTGGGGGTGGCAGTAATATGGTAGGCGGCACTGACGCCAATGGTTTTGGCGGAGGCGGTACTGGCGGTGGCGGCAATGGGCATGCACAGTTAAATGATTATGGTGTAGAAGGTGGATTTCCAAGCGATGAAATACTATCGCACTCAGATTTTGCATTCTTCGGACACTCGGGTTGGTGGGATCGGAAAGTGGAATTAACCGATTATTTCAAAGAAAACTACTCGATATGGCTGGAGGAAGAAGTTTACAACAACCAAATTGACTGGGATGCGCTATAGGCGACAAGCAGTAGAAATTGAAATAATTGACAAATTCATAAAGCTAAACCAGAAATAGCATTAATTTAAAACACCAGAATGTGTGTACTACATACGTACGTGCGCGCAAAAATCAAACATTTTCAAAAAAATATATATATATATATATACTTAAACAGAATAATCGCATGAAGTTTGTTACATAAAGAACAAATTTAAGAATCGCAGAAATACTGATTCAAAAGCAAAATACAATTATAAGGATACGCCTATTTGAAAACTCATACAAATGGAAGCAATTACTGCTCGTCGTATTGGCGACATCATCTATCGCCGTTTTATATTTTCTTTTGGCACTCGGATTCGGCACTGTATTAAAGTTTACGAATGCTATGCGCGCAAAGCTCGCATATAAAACTAAATCGTTGATTATACACATACACTTACATACAAATAAACAATAATTATAGCAACATATTAGAACTAGCGAACCTTAAAAAAAATTGTTTTAAGTTGTAGGCGCTCCACTCTACATAATGTAAATTGAAAGCACTTCATATAGTAGTTTCTAAATATATGTATGTAACTTTGTAATGTCATAACTTGAAATCGGATACCACAACAGTAGGATGTTTACTTTATACAATGCATGAAAGATAGCAAAACCTAATAAAAAGTTTATGAGGAAATTTAAACAAAAATCTTTGAAAAAAAAATGAAGATTTGCGCAAGGCATACACTGTAGCAAACCAGCAAAACTAATAATAAATAACATGATTATTAAACAGATATTTTGTGTATTTTATTGGGAAGGATGACGCCAATACAGGCGCTACGAGGTTTCTTAAATTCACCTAACTTAGCGTGTTTTGTAAAACGGGGAACTCATCTTCATTTAGTAAAATCATCGGTGTATATTTTATTTTTATTTTTTGTTTATTTTCAATAATTTTGTTATTCATTTACATCAATTCAACTGATTTCATACTTTGTACGCATATTTACAATATGATTGAGTACAATGTACGCATGATTCATCTTAAATTTACATAAATATACAATAACTATAAACCTTTTTATGAATAGTAGACTCAAATAGATCTTAACTTTAGTACAACTAAAGAATCTATGCATACTTTCTGTACGATCTTATAATATAAAAAATCACGGTGCAGACAAAGAATAATGTATCAAATATTCCTTCCTCCTACTTACTGCTGTTCCATGGGACATGTTTTCGGCGGGTTACCTGTTACACCGGCCGGCAAATGTGCACTGTTGCCAACACAACTCTCACTGCTCACCACTGTACCACTCGCTAAGCAACTCGGTATGCCGAGTAGCTTTTGTGGTGGCGGACACGCTACGTCACAACGTTCTTCAAAGTGATTCGCTATCTTTTGCAGCACAAATTTGAAGAGGCGCTCTTTGCTCAATTCACCATTTAGGAACGTTACATCCTGCCTATCGCGTATTTCGTTAAAATTCTTTTCATAATGCGGCCAGACGCATATTTCGAAATAGCCAGTGACATCCGGTGGATCGTAGGTGCGTTTCTGACGCCGTTCATAACATTTTTCATATGGCAGATGGAAATGGAATTTTATATTACACAGCTTCAATATTTTTGGCTCATTAAAAATAGTAAAACCTTCAATGATAAGCAGGTTAATTTTGTTATCACGCAAGTGTGTTGTAAGTTGTGAATTGATGCGCATTATATGCGAACTATGTGCAGCGTTTGTACTGGTATGAGCATGCGAATGGTTATGATGCTGTTGTGCGTGCAGGTGCGCATGTTGATTACGTTGGGTTTGGGTTTGATTTTGATGTCGTGATGTTAAGCAGCACTGGTTTGCTTTTAAGTTATTTGGTTGGTAAATTTGTTGTGTAACTGGTTGGGTGTAGTGCTCGAAATTGGTGGACATGGACATTTCGTTGATAAAGTCAATATTCTCCATTGGATCAGTAGCCAAATAACGTCCCTTCATGGTCCATTTTATGTCAGAGAGCATCTGTTTCATATCCAGAGAGCTTAGTAACTCGAAATTAATTACATTCAGTTTATCATTCCATTTGTGGCGCAAATCATCTACTGGCAAGAAGTAATCATCTTGAGAAATTAGTTGTACATCTCCCACAATGTATGGGGTACTCCAAAGTGGTGCACCACACATCTGTTTGAAATAGTCGCGTAAACGGTGGGCTAGCGTTGTCTTGCCGCCACAGGTTACACCCGAAACACCAATCACCAGCCACGATGGCATGCCGAGTTTTCTTCCGTTTGCACTAAATGAGTTCAAAACAAGTACTGCAATTATTAGACGAGAATTCGGTTTCCAACCGGTTGATGTCGTCTTCAAGCGGATGGCTGAAGTTAGATAACCTTTTCAACCTGATGATATTGATAGTTATTGTTGTTTATTGATTGTTTGCTTTTAAATGTTACGGCACTTAATGACGCACGTTTTTATATAGTTTTTCGCTGCCAAATATAATCCCAGATATGGTACAAGGTGTAGGCCGATGTGCCACCAAGGAAAATTACGCCGAATACTGCCGGGAATATAAAAGCATACTCAAGCGGTGGAAATAACGAATGTATTAAGTTAGCTGTAAATAAAGATAAAAACCAAAATTAACAATAATGTGGAAAAATAAAAAATTTATCAGTTATGAAATGAATTAAACGGCTTTTTACTGTTGAATCTTTGTGTCTACGCGTTTTTTTTTCAATTGATCACTAAATTGGTCACAAAGCTTGAGGCGGTCGATTCCAAGCCCAGCATAATTAGAATACAATGGGTCCGGTCAGAGCCTCTGTTGTCGTAATTGAAACGTTGTTTTTCACTTGACCGCACTCACCTTCGTCTATCAGCATGAACGGCAATATGGATACCCAAAAGAAATAGTATAGAAAAAATGTGAGTGCAACGACGACCACTATTTTTCCAACCTGCGAATTTGAAGCCATTAACAATTGTAATCTTGCTGCGTCACAATTGAAATGTGCGTGTTTTTAATTTTCTTCAATAGTTGGTGGGTGGTTGGCATATGTAAATGGTGTGCGCTGAAAAACTTCCAATTTCACACGTATGGTGACATAAACAACGCCATTAAGTTTCACACCAACGTGCCACCGATAGCTAAACGGTAATTTGAGTTATTAAACAAATAAGTAATCACTACTGCACTTTTTCCATAAAAAAAACAAATCAAAGTTCATTAGTATAAGCTATATTTCTAACGTACGATAGCAGACTTGCGAAAATTTGTTTGTTTTTATTAAATGCAGGGTTGATACTGACAGGAACATATTTTCAGGCAAAGGGTTGGTAATATGGAAATGTACAAATATCAACTATTAACTTTATTTTGCTATATTAATAAAAAAAATTACGGTTTGCACGCTGGTTATGAATATTTGATGTTTAAACGTCCATCACATATAATTTTTAGAAGTACGTAGTACATGCGTGTGCATATTTCTGGGCTCATATAAGTCAGTAAGAGTCCAAAATTAGGTGCCAAAATAACAATATAAATGGCAACCCGTCTTGCATCAGCTGTTGGCCTGTCAATTCAACTGTCACATGAAATCTGTATCTATTGTGAATAAAAATTGTTGTGGTCCGAAAAGGAAGTGGATATAAAGATTTTCGTAATTTATGCGCATAGACCAAGAGAAAACTGATTGTTGTAAATAACCGTTATATATTGATTTTAAATATATGTATGCCTTTTTCGCCGCATCGCTACAAATGCAAGTATTGATATCAGAGAAGCTTCCATCGGTTTAACCGGGATGTTTATTTTTATTTTATGTAGAAGCCGCTTCCTGTTGCACACCTGGCGCTTACCATAGGCTTTGGAAAAAATTAAAGTAACTTTACTAGCCCGGTAGCGAGTCGTTCCCACGTTTAGATGCACTACTAAGCTCGCCCTATGGTCGGTTCGGCAATTCTGATACACAGAAGTTTCTCGCATTATTAGGAAGCATAAAACTGTAAGCACAATTTAAAGAACAACAATAGAACCAAAACCATAAATTGTTAGTTCAAGAAGCTTTTGCATGCTCGTACGAGTGTATGCATGTGCATAGATAAACATCTGTGGACATTTGACAGAACAACTTAAGTCTATCTTTCACGGACAAACTAAATAGCACAAGTCGGCAAAGCGCTTTTTACCACCAGATCGAAATAAATTTTATTTAAAAGAAAGCATTCAGTGTTTGAAAACAGAAACATTTAACGGGTTGGGAATAGCGATACAATAATTTAATATTTCCTTCGAACTATAACAATCTTCTCTTTGCCGGTAAAATATGTTTTGTCGACATTCATATGCTATTTGGTTTGTCCGTGAAAGATAGGCTTAAGTTGTTTTGTCAAATGTCCACAGATATGTATGTATGTATTAGGGTGGTCCTTAAATGTAGGAAGAAAATTTTTATATCAAATTTCCTAAGCCTCAACCCCTACGTCGATGCTACTATAGTCGAAGATATCACATACAAGTTTTGGCCACGATTGGAGTCGATTAAGGCGTGGCGCTCAGGGATCAAAATTCTGATTACCCTATGAAGACATCTTAACCGACTCCAATCGGGACCAAAATTTTTATGTGATATCTTCGACTATAGTAGCATCGATTTTGAGTATTAAATGAAAAAAAAACATTTTTAATTTTTCGAGTCTCCATGGAACATCTGGCCATGGACCCCATTGCGACAAGCCTTAACCGTCTCCAATCGGGACAGAAATTTGTATGTGACCATGGTATTACCGATTGTAAAGGTGAGACTGAAAAAAATCGCTCATTTGATTTCTAAGTAACACCCTAATGTAGTAAATACGCATATCTCCACGCAGCTCACCGAATATTCGGCGAAAGTTAATACGGTATTACATATGAAGGTATGTATGTACATATATAGATGTATGTGTGGTATTTTCGAATGAAGCTTCTTTCGCAAAACGCATTTCTGCCACCGCCAAAGGAAGAGCAGAATGACTTCTTTAAAGCTGTGCTATTTACCACCATCACACCATAAATATGTCTAAACTCTAATTCGGAGAATCCAAAACAGCTACAGCTACCTAAAATAAATTGTTACTTTTCATTGGTTTTTCGTTTGTGGCTACTACAGGTTTTTTTTAAGGAAGGTTAGGAAAAAAATTTGTGACGACAACAAACGACAAATTTATGCCCACATACTTATATATGTATATATGTACATTAGAGTGGTTCAAAAAAATTTTTTTTTGAAATTCATTAACACTATCTCAAATTATTGTTATTTGTGATAAAAAATAATTTTTTCAAAAATTGATCGCCATTTTGGATCCACCATTTCGAATTTTGAAAAACTGACTTCAGATTCTTCATTAGCAACCCCAGAAACCCACTGGTAACAAGTTCCAACCCTTTACAATGCGTAAATCGTTCAGTATCAACGTTTTAATTTTAGTAGTCTCTTTTCGAGAGCATATTTGCGGGAACTAGGCCCATTCTAACTGTCCAAGAGAGGTATGTAATTAAGGGAATATTTCCCAATAACACCAGAGTAATTATATGTAAAAACCACATTTTTAGCTGCATTTTAAAATGTCAAGATATTAAAAAAAATTGGAACATTAGCGTTTTTATAAAAAAACCGATTAAATATTACCACATGGTAAACAAACTTGGTATATGTATTACCATTTTTAACAAAAATAAAAAAAACGACGTAAATTTATCGATTGAAAATTGGTTGAAATGAACCTTTAAAGCTTTATGAAAAGTCGTTCGGTTTTCGGTTCGGATGAAACGTTTGTGGAAAATTTCGGTTCGGTTAATTGTATCAGTTAGTTTATAGAAAAAATCGGGTTTCCAGTTCAAAACCGGTTCGGGTCCCTCGTAAAAAGTATTCAGCCTTATCCTGAGTTTCGCCCGAAAAAAAATTTAAACCGAAAATTTTTCAACCGCCTATAGTAAATACATGGAAATCAAAATTGAATAGAGACCCGGTTCACAGTGCCACCTAAGTGAGCAAAATTCGAAAAATTCTGTTCTTGTCTGCAATGTGAACGTGTTTAGTATTTTTGTAAAGGTAATTTATCCACTAAAAAGTGTAAAATACAAATTTCCATATAAAATGAATTATATGCCGCCAGGAAGGCACTAAAGTCGAAAAATTGTATACGAAGAATATTAATAAGAGCATAGCCATGCGTAAGCTCTTCACGGAAACAAATGTCGAAAATAAATTTTAATCAAAATTAAAAAAAAAATTATAAAATTATGTAAAATGATGTTATTTTTTATGATATTATTAAATAATACGGGTTTTTAGCTTTCGAAAGAAGAAATAAAAATCGGCTAATTTTTTTTAGATACTTTCTGAAGTAATGCGTTTTATGCTAATGCATAAAATATATTTTTTTTAATTTTTTGTCAGTGCCATCAGATATGAACGATTCGTTCTATTTTCAAAAAGGAAGTGTCAGATTAAAAAGTTTGACCTGCAGACAATAGAGGTTTATTTTTTTTAAAGAGTTGCCACCTGTTAAAAAATTTAATTCAAAATTTTTAATAATTTACATGAATTATTAAGCGATGGGTATCAATAGAAATGTGTATGATAAAGGTTTATTTCTTAACTACATGTAGAGGGTTGCCACCTGCTCAAAAATCAAATACCATTGGAATTTAAGGAATTAGGTTATTGAAATAGATAGGTATAACCATATGAGAGTCAGACAAAGAGGTTTAAGAAGGTTTTAGCTTGAAAATACTACGAAGAAGGTTGTCAAATTTAGTTAAACTGAAATAATAATCGCATTTCTTATTTTATTACAAATACATACATTGTCAATCAGTGATTTGTTCCGATTACATACCTTTGAAATTACTGCACTCTTAAATTAACTAAGGAATGTTTTTAGTCTTCACTTATGTCTTGCTTAATATGTCAAATTTTTTCTTTTGTCTGATACCCATATTGATATACATATTTCAGTTACCTTATTCCCTTAATTAAAGTGAATTTGATTTTTTGAAGAGGTGGCAACCCTTTGAAAGTAAATCATTTTCAAAACCATTTCAATTGATACACATTTTGTACTATCTACTTCATTTAACTTATTAAATAATNGAGGTGGCAACCCTTTGAAAGTAAATCATTTTCAAAACCATTTCAATTGATACACATTTTGTACTATCTACTTCATTTAACTTATTAAATAATTTTACTAAAATTTGTAACAGGTGGCAACCTGTTTCAAAAAAAAAAAATAAAACTTTATTGCACATCTACAATAACCCAAATTTTCAACTTCAAACTGCATTTACAGTGAAAGTATGAAAGTTACCCAAAAACAAATTTGACTTCAGGTGCTTAGCTTTACAAAGTTGCGAATTTTCATTTAAAACCGTCCATAATTATATTTTTGCCCATATTTCATATGGAAGGGAGCCACTGTGCGGTTCGGGGAAAATGAAACTCATAATAAGTCTGATTATAAATTTCCAAGTATGAATGTATGCTTTTTTACAGAAAAAACAAAAACACCGTTGCGGCCAAATTTAAACAAACAAGCAACAGTGACCACGGCCGGCGGCGATTAAAAGTGTTAGTCGATTCATAAGCATATTACCAAAAATGTATGTATGTAAGTATACCTACACATATTTTGCGTGGTTCGACTGGAATGCGTTGCAGCCAATTCGATCTCGCCTGTTGCTAGGCATCCACCAGCTAAGCCATTTACGTCTACACGCCGGCGGCCACGCTAGTTCTGCGAACCAGTTTCTTTCATTCATTCGAAGCTCTTGTGCCTACGTCTCATTTGATTTAGTAAATTCGTCGCTATGGCCAAGGGATGCGGCATAAGTAGCGGCGAGTCTTAAAGCAGTGGAGCGCCAAAAGAATTTTGCAATTTTTTTTTGGCTGCTTTGATGACTTTGCGATTTTGCGGTATTTGTATGTTTTCGTTTCTTCTTATTTCTGGTCAATATCCTAGACATCTAAGTTATTTCACAATTCCCACTCGTGCGTATCCAAATTTTTTGGGTCGTTTTTTTTTTTGTTCAAAAGTAGGCGCACATAGTTAGAATTCTTTTAATTGAGGGTTAATGTGCTCGAAAAATCTCTGGCAAAAAGAGTTGACAACAATAAAAAAAAAAAATGTATTAGCAATCATCTAAGATTTGAAGCTTCGTTTCGGCTATTCATTCATAGTTTTGAATGACTTAAATACTAAATAAATTACAGCAACAACTAATACGTAATGCGGAGCGTTGACCCAAGTGATGAATCATCGAATTAGAAGTGTTCAAACTTCGTTAATTAGAATTTAGAGCATGTATGTAGTAGTCTGTAACATGTACATGTATGTATGTATGTATATGAATACATAAATATTTTTTCGAAACATTTAAGCCGATTACCTCATATTTTTTAAATAATGAACATATATGTACATTAGGATGCTTCTCCCAAAAAAGTTGCGATTTCTTCGCCGGAATTGTAAAATTGATTAAATTTCAAGACCTCGGCCAAAATATTAGGATGTGACCTGAACCTTTTTGGAAATATCGCCACAAATCGGATTATTTTGATTCCGTTGATATAATGTTTAAAGATTTTTATGCAGACGTTCTAAGCCTAAAATGTTCTTACATCTGCGCTGATTTTTTGGAAAAAAAGTATTTTTCAAAACTAATTTAATTTATAAAAAACTCAAATCGTAACTTTTAAAATTTTTTGAAAATATTTTGGGGAAATTTTCAAAAGATGATAGATAATACTATGGAGAGCAGGAATGTTCTTTTTCGATTTTTTCGATCCCGACATCCCGGGGTTGATCCCGTGATTTAGATATTCATTATTTTCCAACAACTTATCTCGAAAAAGTGCATCAATATTGTTTGAGAAGCTCTCCCACCATATAAAAAAAAAATAACTAAATGTGAATAAATGTGTGACAGTGAAAGTTATTTCATTAGTAACAAAACAGAAGACAGTAATTAAATTTATACTCATTTCAAAATACTTTAGCGTGTACATATTTGATAAAGTAACTTAAGGTATGTCGAAAAAAACTCGTTGCAAACAAACTTAAGTCAACAAATGTATTTTGCGGTTGAAAGAAGTTTTGTTTATATTTCTTTTGTTTATTAAATATTTAAAATTTCTTTAATAAAAGTCTACCTCATTTTACATAAATAAACTGCTTATCAAATTGTGTACAAAAATTATAAAAATGCAAAAAATATTCACCAAAATTTCAAACATTGGACGAGTTTTTACAAATTTTTAGGTATGCAGCTTTATAGCCCATTAATTTTTTTGTAGTAGGATAAAGTGCACGTTTCAAGCAGCTACGATATACCGTTGATTTTTGGAAATTTTTCCATAAAAAAAAATGCCGAACATACTTTGTATGGAAGAAAATGCAGAACCCCACCAGAAAAAAATAATTATAAAAATACGAGGGTATTTTTAGCCACTTGAAACCTGCACTTTATCCTACTATAATATAATGGCCTATGAATTGGATTAACTAAAATTTTTCTAAAAATTTTGAGTATAAAGTTTGCGCAATTTTGATAAATATATTTTACAATCAATATACTCAAAAACTATGAGCCAAATATAGTAGCATTTTTGGTTTTTCCCTCTGACGTCTCCGGGTAAAAATGGATAAAGTGTCCAAGTGTATATCAGCTGTTTTGTGTTTACATGTTGCCTGCATTTACTTGGTGCTTTTAAGGAATAGTGAATGTATTTTCAATCTTTATATACTTAAAACCAAATTTGTGAAAAAATTCAATTTCCAAGAGTTTGCATTTAAGTGCCAAAACAAAAAAAAACGCGAATCTGCTGTTTCTCACATTCTGGGCACGAAATGTGGTTTTTTGAGTTCCCGTACTTCTGGATTATGTTCCATTTTTGAGAGAAAACTTTTCGCTTATTCTCAAATTACCGCATCCGGTCCGGATTGTTAGGGAAAGAACCTAAAGTCCGTGCTGTTTCGGGCAGGAAGAAGAAGACACGATCCAATACGTTCCAAATTTCGCTCTCTATTACCCTTTTTTTGAGTACTGGAATGATTTCTGGGCTGTCTTGTGCACCCGCGGGATCCCGCGTTGCGTACGGGAAAGAACCTATCAATTTTAAGGTCTATAAATCCCCCTTTTCAAAACATGTTTGATTTTTAAAATCGAATGAAAATTAGTCAAGCTGTAATAAGATAGTTGCATCAAATACGAAAATAACGGTTTTTTAATAAAATAAATAATATAAAATAATACAACCTACACTAAGGCTTGTCTCGGGTGTATTTCGTAGAACTGTGTTTTAATGAAATTTCTTGCTATAAAGGTGAATTACTTATAAATTGCTACTGTACAGTCGTCGTACAAAAATATATACATATGTACAAAGTAGAAGTATAGCAGCCATATGCAAAAACTGTACCTACTGGCTTACATATGTATATGTTCATATGGAAGTATATGTATGTACTTATACATGTGTGGCATGAAAGTGTATTCTTCAATAACAATAACTAATAAAAAATTACAAAAAAAAAAATATTCTGAAATAAAAAAATGCACAGCTAATCACGTAGAGTGCTAGGGAAAATATGCAAAAAATAAAACAAAACTAGTAAACAAATATTTTTGTTGTCTTTTCTAGTGAAAAAGGGTATGTATTTCTTCGAAAAAATGTAGAAAATTTTTTTTGTTCATTCAATGTATCATAACTATAACTAAGCGCTTACCTCTTGCTTGTATTTACAATAAAAGTGCGCAGCACAAACGATATTTAAGTATTATCTTTTTCGTGCTTGTTGCATATGTATAAGTAAATATGTATTTACTATTACATACTACCAGCAAAAAATGTCTAGGTACGTATGTATATATTAAATGCACATTACAACGATGACTAAGTTCAATGGTTTCATTTGATTTTACCTTTTACTGCTCATTAAACTAATTCGTGCATAGTATATTTAAATAAAATTTCATTGGCAAACCACAAAGAAGTTTCCAATTTTACAATTTTATTTTGATACATATTCTCGAAATCGAAGTCACTTACTAAATATATCGCACGGTTGTCACTCGAGTTTAAATAATATACACATATGTACATACATATGCATATATAATATGTATGTATGTGATTTCCTGTAAGTACCACATAAAAATGAATGGCGCTTTGAATATAAAATATTTCTCTAAAATACTTGGCCACCATTTGCCAAATGACAGGTGACTAAGTGAGCCAAAACATTAGCTGAAGATATATTTTTTTTATATGTGCAGAAATATGTGCACATGTAGGAGGTATGTATGTATGTTAAGTGCACGTGCCCTCATTTTTCAATGTAACAAGTTGTAGGAGCTTGTAAACCGTACACGTGCTCTCAGGAAGGTCGACAAGTGTGGCAATCATACCAAATAACGTTCTCTCTATTTGCCAATAGCTGAGTAAAAAACTTTATCAATGCATACTTTTGTTAAGTACTGTTTATTGTATTTGATTGAGTTCTCAGTTAAGCGAAAGAAGTTGTAAGTGTTGCCCAAAAGCGGGCACTACCATTTGTTTCCCCTCACGCTTGAGAAGCTGCTTTTCATGGCCGAATAAACTCGGAGGTTTGCCATTGCCTGTCGTCGATGGGAGACCGCTTTTAGAAACAATTTGTTATTGATTCGCTGTTGGCCGGAAACTGGGCTCACTATGTAANGCTGCGAAGTTGCTTTTAATGGCTGAATAAACTCGGAGGTTTGCCATTGTCTGTCGTCGATGGGAGACCGGTATTAGAGACAATTTGTTATTGATTCGCTGTTGGCCGGAAACTGGGCTCACTATGTAACTAGAGACTAAATAAAAAATTTGTTAAATATACGTTTTCCTTGGCCTTCACTCACTTTTTTATGGACCCCATAAGCGTTGTTACTCATAGGATTTGAGACAATTTTTGAGTAACATTTTTTTCGAGTATTTCTGAGAGTCGCTCGCCGTTCTGGTAGCCATAGACGGGTGCTTAGGGGAGCAAAGTTCCACTCGGTAGGAGCTGGCCGTTGTCCCTCGCCAGGTACTGGCAATCCTCCAAGTAAATTTATGCCATGAGAAAGTTCCTCTTAAAATAATTTTCTGTACCGAGGTGGGGTAAAATTGTAGGTCTCTCCACACACCACAAATAAAAGGGGAAACTCGGCCAAACACTCAACAAAAATGTGGACCCATTGATTTAAGAAAATTCAGCCTCAGTCTGTTACGGGACTTTCGTGGTAGAGGCTGAATTTTCTGACAGTGGTTCTAATGATTCCTTCTTTGCCCACTCTCGCATTGAAGTCGCCAAACACGTTTTTGATATCATAGAAGAGATCCTTGGATGCCTCGTCCGCCGACGGACGCAGATGAACGAGATGTTGAAGAATTTCGCTTTGATGCGGATCGTGGCTTGACGCTCGTCCACCGCGGTGAACGACCACCGCTACAACAACAACAACAACATCAGTACTCGGCGACGGAGTCTCTTTCCGACCACAAATCCAACACCGAATTCGCGCTCCTTTATACGGCAGCTGTAGTAGACGGCGTAAGGCCCCAGCCAGGAAGAGGCCAATTTCCCACTAAGGGTCCGGAAATTTCAAGTGCATGCCCTCAATTCGTAGTCCTGTAAACGTTTGCCGTGGTCGTCATCAAAAGAGGGGGTTTCATCTGGGGCCGCGGACGTCAGCTAGTCAATGAAAAAATTATTCAATTCAAGGCGAATTCATGCAAGTTGGAATCAATAGCAAAAAATGTTGCAGGCAAGCACAAATTTGCTGGAATTTGTAAAATTTCGGGAAGTAGGTTAGTAAACATTTATGTATGCTCCTACATATGTTGTACTTAAATTGAATTTTAACAATTTTTGATCCTCTCAAGAAAGCTGTTTTTTTTATTTGTGAGTTTGCTTAGTCGATTTTTTTTATTCAAATGAATTATCTCTGGTTAAAGCTAATTATGGACTTGCTCATATTTGCCAAATGTTTATTGTGCAAATGTTTAGAAATTACAGTTAAGATAATGAATTTCAAACGAAAAACACAAAGAGAGAAAAACTTGTTCTGTTCTAATTTTTTCTTAAAAAACATAATTTGCAACCGGTACGATTTTGTCTACATATGCATGCAGGTATGTATGTACATATGTATGGATGTCTATATGTCGAGTATGTAATTTTTAATTTTATTCAACATCTAAGAATATTTTAGATGCATAAGAATACAAATGTTAAATACGTATGTATGCATTTACATATATATATAAAAGTATAAATATATATTAATTCGATCACGCATTTTTTTGCACAGTTATATTTACATACATACATAAATACGTAGGAAGATACATATGTATGTATATCGCACAATAACCGCTTAGCCACCGATACCGCCATTGATTGCCACCTGTTTGGCCAGTCAGTGCCCGATTTGTGGATAATTTTGACGATGCCGTCGTTTGTAAATATGTTAGCATTAAGTAAGTATTTATAGTGACGAGCCGGCATTTTTTTTTAAATTAAGTATCGCTAACAACCGTTATATGTCATTGGCAATCGTTAATTGTGTATTGGCTAGCAGGGTGGGTGCAAAAAAAATGTGCGTGCGTGCGTGAGTGCGTACGTTTGTAGCATTTATTTAATAACGTCACTACATTTACGTCGGCAAGTGAACGAAAATATACGAGTACAGACATTTACTTTCATGCTGCCGCACCCACTTATTTGTTAGTCAAATTACCGGCTGATGTAATTCCGTTGGCGGCCGATCGACCTGTTGATCGCGTTTTAATTTCATCCTTGCTAACAATACATATTGGCAAGTGCCTGCGGTGAAATTGCATAAAATTAATAATTGCAGCGGTCATACACATTAGGGCAGAATGCTTAAGTACTACAGACATACTTTTCATATTAGCGCCGTAGCTGATTTGACCTTTTTATTTATGATGTACCTCTAAATAAATGACACATAATGTGTCTAATAAAGCCCGTAAAAAGCTGTTTCGCATAGTGGGTTTTCCCTCAAAGCTGGATAATTCTAAAGTTGGTCTTAGTACAGAAATGTGGAAAACGCCCACAACGCTGCTCCAAATTAAGACCTGGAGAAGTTGGAGTGAAAGTTAAAGCATAAACAGTCATTGTGGTGGTGATGGTATCGGCATTCAAGCTTTCTATTATTGGAGAAATACTGGAGGGGTTCCTAGTCACGCCAAACTATAATTGGGCCCAGATATCGCAGTATTTATGTAGACTAGTGCTTAGCTATTTTCAGATCGACACCGAAGTAGATTACAGGTGAGCATAAATTACAAGTCGTCCCAATAAAAAAAAGGTAAAAAATAGAACTGGATATAGGCGATTGATTCGTGAATACTAAATCGTAGATAAAATAGCACAGAATAATATTGGGTGAAAAATAACCAATATGCTAAAAGCATACCGCTGCGTTGTTTGCGACCGCTTACACACAAAACCCACAAAACAAAACAGGTGGTTTATTTTTTGTAGATGTGTGCTCCTCTCAGTGGGAAAGGGTTATTTGTATATATTTTTCCGTTGCTGTTGGACACGGACACTTATCTTTGGAAGAGGAAAAATAAGTGTTAGAGCGGGGTTACCCACGAACGTGTACGCAGGGTACCGTAGAAGTGCGTAGAAACATATCAAATTTGGTAGTCGATAACAAAATCGATACCCAAATATATAAAAATATCGATAATAAAATCGATAAAATTATCGATAAAAAATCGATTAAGATATCGATATTAAAATCGATAAAAATGTCGATAACAAAATCGATAATTGACTTGATAAAAATAACGATAACAAAGTCGAAAACATTATCGATAACAAAATCGATTAAAATATCGATACCCGAATCGATAACAAACTTGATAAATCTTTGTTTTTGTTTTTATTTTTACCTTTGCCTTCATCCTTTTCTTTATCAATAAAATAAAATAACTTATTTTCGGTGTATCATATTATGAATGTGCCCGCTCTCTTCTTTGTCAAAAATGTTCGCACATGTATGTGTACGTATATGTCGTGTAAAGCAATGCCTAACTGCCATCCCTAAATTGGCGCGTCAAGCGCCAAACAACTGTCAAAAATCCTCATGCCCATACAATTTGTATGAAGCATCCCACAATAACGCGGCGCTAACGCCGAGCAAATGGAATTTTCATTTTTGACAGGGCGTTACGTGTTGAAGTTGGATGCGGAAGACGGAAAGAAAGAGAAAGGACAAAAAAGTGAAAGAGGAAACGAGAATAAAAACGAGAGGATCTGAGAAAACGTCAAAAATTACGACGCGTTGATTTGGGGATAGCGCGCGCTGACACTCGTCGACAATGGATAACGCAACGCTTAGCGCTCCAATTTAGGGACGGCAGTTAGGCTTTGCTTCCACTTATGCACGCCCACTTATATTTTCCAGTCTTACAATAACCCACAAATTAAGACGGTTAAAAATAGAAGTCCCCTGCTAAAGTGCCTTTGCATAAGGGAAATTTTAGCAGTTCATAAATAGCCTACAACGGAAAACACAAAAAGATCGCACAGAATGATATGCCACGGTGAGAAACACTCTTTGCTTGAGAGATGAGTGTTTGTGTCAGTGGGAAACACCATACAAAACACTTGGTGACGGTTATTTTCGATCTCTGGTTGGAGGAGTTTATAGAATTTCCTTAGGATCTAATATTGGCCAAATCAAATCTGAGGAGATGTGCCACCGGGCGATCTCCTTAATGGCAGTAAGTTCCGCTGGAAATGTGCTGCGATGGCTTGTCAAAAACATTACTGAAACATCGCTGATGACAGCTTTTAGCAAAAGTTGCTAACAACCATAAACTACTTCGAGCTACATATAAGCGCAGGTTAAGAAACAAGCAATGCAGAGTAACCAAAGAAGTAGGGCAATACTATAACGGGAAGGTGGACATTTCGATGCACCCAGCCAATCAAATCTTGGCTAATAAGATCGCATGGCGAGGTGGAATTTCATCTTAGTAAATTTCCAGGTAGACTTTTTTTGATTGACCGCAGCTGAAAGATAATAGGTAGAGATTGCTAATCGCGATATAACCTCCTAAGTAAAAACACTTTCAGCTGATTATTGAAAAATGGTTGCAGCTGAGATCATCTCGTTTTGGCATTTCTCTTAGTCTATGGCGAATGTCTTCCATCCTAATGCCGTTCGGCCAAAAAAAACACCAATATGTTGCACCAAAAAAAAAACACACACACATCCAGCCTATCCAAAACGTTAAGAAGAAGAGTTTGGTTACTACATAGTAGATTTGTATGTACGATGCGTACGGCTGAGTCAGTAATTGCCACAAATACTTCAATCTAAAGCAGCTCAGAAGTGTGGACGTACAGCGGCTTAGGAGTGGCAAATAAATGCCTGCCTGAGGTCCAATGGGATACAGAGCTCTTCGATAACCAGGCATATTGTGCTTTCATATGGCCACTTGGTGGAGATAGTGCGCTGTACCAACGTCCGAAAAATGTAATTTTATGTGTGCGAATAATATATCGCAACTTGTAGCGACTAACATAAATCGATAATTCATTTAGTAAGTTTATCTGTTATGCCGAGCGCTATTGGCTAATGAATTTTTATAATGAATATCATTCCTATAATTTTGCTGATCAATTTATGGATAAAAAAAGTTATCGTTACAGATCATTTGCACATTAAAAACCTTAAGACAAATTGTACACTTAAATCATAGAAAATAGGTTAATGAAAAAATATCATAAGATTCTATATAAGCTTATCGAAAAAAAAAATAAATAAAAAACATCAATCAACAAAAAGCTTTATATAAAAACCAAACATTTAATTATACTTTTTATCATAAACATGCTAACTGTTACATTCTCTGGATTTTCCATAACCAGCAGCAGCAACAAATTAATATATTGTGAATAAATATGCACTTTAAAATAAATTTTTTGAGAATATTTTAATTTGTTTTAATGATTTTATTTATTGATAAATTTATCGAAGAGCATTCAATTCTTCTTTTTTTAGCCGATTTTCGACGACTTCAAAACAGCACGCCAGTCGTTTCTCTTCTGTGCGAAGTGACGCCAATTGAAAATGCCAAGTGAAGCCAAGTACTTCTCCACCTGGTCTTTCTAACGCACAGGAGGCCTGCCTCTTCCTCTGTTATCAGCATCGCGACCCGCGTTGAATACATACTTACGCAGCTGGAGCGTTTCTGTCCATTTGCATTCAATTTGCGGTATTAATTTATTTATTTTTTGCTATTTGGGCTACCTATTTTTGGTAAGATATATACATATCGTTACCTTAAAATAGAAAGGCCATATCTCACATCGTCGCTGAAATACAAAAAGCCGTAACTAACGAAAAAAATGCCAAATTCACATTTCGATTGATTATGATGCATTTCATAGAATTATAAGTATCCACATCATTTTATGTTATACAAAATTTTAATTAGTTACGGCTTTTTTGCATTTCACCGACGATATGAGATAGGACCTTTCCATATTAAGGTAACGATATATATGTACTACATATATACATGCATAAGAAAATAGAAAATACTGTACTTCTACGAATATAATAAACGGAGTTAACTCTTACCAACATGTCTAAATAGATTTTTATGTAGGTATGTATGTAGGTACATACAGTGGCGGTCAAAAAAGGATGAATGGTGTTTCGTTTTTAATATTTACAATATTTTTCAAGCTGAAATTTTTTTGATATTTTTTTTTTATAAAAATATGGATCAGCTTTAACAAAAACTATACAAATCACACTTTTAAACTTTATACAGAACTCAGAAAAATTCCACAAATTTTTATCTGAATTTCGAGCTTTTTAAGCAGAATTTTTAAAAATCTTATAAAATTCTAGTGAAATAAGCGCAAGTTTTGCGCAGCTGAAAAATCGCTTTGAATAATTTTTTTTTTGTTGAGAGCGTTTGGCACTTTTTTCCATATAAACTTGAATTTCATATGGAAGAATATGCGCCGTTTGCAAAAAAAAAAAACAAAAATAGTCAACGCCAGTTTTCCTAAATTTCGCTATTTATATGAAAAAAAACGGTGAAAGCCGCCGTCAAAAAAAAAAAATATTAAAAATCAATGCGAATTTTAAGCACTTGCACGAAATTTAGATAAAAATGTGTGGAATTTTTCTAGGTTCTGCATAAAGTTTGAAAGTGTGATTTATACAGTTTTTGTTAAAGCTTAAACCATATTCTTATAAAAAATATCAAAAAAATTTTAGCTTGAAAAACATTGCGAATATTTAAAACGAAACACCATTCATCCATTTTTGACCGCCACTGTATGTCTTTGATTAAAATGCACGCTTCTAAATATATTAAAAGCGATAAATTCATTTTTACTTTTTAGCGTCAGGTGATACAAGCGACTTGCAATTGATTAGCATCGGTTTCATTTTTATTAGTATTATATATTTGATTTTGTTTTTTTTTTTTGTAATGACCGGAATTCAAATTCAAACTGGAATGTTCAAAGAAATGTGCGCTTTCATACAAATACAATTCTTGCATTCCTTAACCGGCATAGACCAAAACTGGCTCAATGCCAGCGGATCCCGACAAAGGCGAAACTCTGGCTTTTCAATTAAGAAACATATTTTATTGTTTTATGATTGCTTGTTAAGTATAGCTAATTGCATTAAGAATGCACACGCATACATATGCAAATATATGGGTGCAAATAGTAGGTTCACTGAACTTTGGGAAACATGTGTCTGAAGTAAGGTGCCGACTGGTTTGTGGAGGCCACCGAAGTCCAGGTGAATTGTAGTAGGAGTAATGTGGCGGGACTTATGATAATACAGATTTAAATATTAACAAAAAAAAAATTATTTGGCAAGCCCGTTTCTATTTATAACATTTTTAAGATTCGAAAGCAAATAAAAAAGTGAACAATGTGGTTCAGATGGGGGTTACTTTATTCATTCGTACAATCTTTAAGTTTCTTTTGATTTCCTCGGCTTCAATCGGCCTATCAGATCAATAGAATTATCCGTACATTGTCGACCAGATATATGGAACTGGAAGGGTAACCACTACGCTAATTACTAATCGCTGCGTGAGAGTAAAAATAATTTAACTCGCAGAGGTTGGTTGTTAAGTTGGATGCAGTTCTTCTTTGTAACTACCCAGGACATAATTAGCATAATTGCAGCCTTTTTGATGCTTTTATTGTAGAAAAAAAAAAGAATTTTAATTTCTTACAAGAAGTGCTAGTTACTGCCGAAATTCGCCCGCTTTTCTAGTTTTTTTTAGGGTTCCGAAAATTTTTCATTCTCTGAGTATTACACGTATTAGGGTGTTCGCTTATTCGTCTTTTTCCCAATTCAGTTGTTGAGTTATTCGAAAAATTGCAGTTTAAAAAAAACCGGTTCCCGATTTTGAAATTAAGAAAAACCCTCTTAAATCGATTTTATTTTATACAGTTTTCATGCCGCCGTAACTGAGTGGTTAGATGTGCCTATTGCAGGCAATGACAAACCTCCGAGTGTACTTCTGCCATAAAAAAATTTTCTTCGGAGGTGGAGTAGAAGTGTAGATCTCTCCATTTGTGTTACAACATCAACAAGCAGAACTTGAATTGGAACACGTAGAAAACATTTAAGCGCCAAACATTCATTTATTGGAATCAAATTTATTTAATTTTAGGATATAATTTTGAAACTAAAACTTTTATTGTGAGGTCAAGATTTGTATGAAATGAAAAAAAACGCGTATAGATATCTAAAAAAAAACGGTGGAAACCGGTTTGGAAAAACCGAGTCAATCACCCTAATACGTATACGTATTAGTTTTCGCATTCACCATCATGTTCATTTTAGTCGCTGTCTTCAGAATGCGTCCGCATTATTATTCGTATTCCACTTCTCATTATTCGTCATATTATTCTCTGCATTCAGCTTCGACTTCGTCGTCGTATTCTTCATATCTGCATTTATCTTCGTGTTAGTGTCTGTCTTCGTACCTCGTCTTCTTATTCGTATTCGTCGTTCGTCTTCATATTCATGTTCGAATAAGTGTTCGTATTCGTATTTGTCTTCGTATTAGTATTGGTCTTCCTATTCGTCTCTGCTTTTTTATTCGTTTTCGTGTTCATCTTAGTCGTCGCATATGGAATTCGTTTTCGGTTGCTCTTCAAAGTTTTTTCGTAATCATATTTGCCTTTGGCTTCGTTTTGGTATTACTCTACGCATTCGCTTTCGAACTCATCTTCTTTAAAAAAAATTATGAAGCAAAAGAAAATGCAAAAAAAAATTCACCATTTTAATTATTGGTTTAATAGAGCCGGCAAACTGAGGCGGACAAAATTTATGTTGGTCACATAGGTCAGTGTTGTCAGGTTGACGATTTGGTCATCATTTTGAAGACTTTTTACTGCCATGACGATTTAACGATTTTTGTGACTCAATGACGATTTTTATAGTAGTGCCAAATAAGAAGAATGACGATTTTTATTTATGTGCAAATTTGGCTAGTTCTCAACTTTGAAGATAGTTACACAGACAACTAAAAATTGCAGTTTAAACACCTATTGGGAGTTTACCATTTCTGTTAATACATAACTGTGGTATCGAAAATATATCATGTGGCAGCACTAATAGTAGTTATCGATAAGTAGTTTTCTTCTTTGTTTCATCACTACTTGTGTAGTTTTTGGCGGTCAAATTCGTAATTTTTTCGTTGTGAGGTTGTGTTTATATTTTATTGAACGAAGGGAATTATGAATAAGTTCTTTAGCAAAACTTATAAGTATGACCAGTTTTATTTAAAAAATTCGTAAAAATGTAAAACTTTTTATTGTTTTTACGCATAGCAATCAGAAGCTAAAATAAAATGAAAAAAAAACCGAAAGAGCTTCCTGGTTCTGTTTATAAAAAGGGCGACGATTTTTGCATGCAAATGACGATTTCTCACTTCTATGACCTGGCAACACTGACACTTCGTGCCTTCCCTTGAAGCTCGACCATGTTCTTAAGCATTACCGCTCTCCCCAGCAACATCTCCCGGTCTTCACAGCCAAAGCGTGTCAGCTAGTCTCTTTCGGTTTCCTTTGGTATCCACCGATTACCCTGCCGCCACAGAGAGCCGTTACGGGACTGGGAGCTACCGGCTGTATTTCATTTAGTGGGGGAAGTGGGACCTTCATTTAACCTTGGATTGACTGAGTGCTACCTCAGCCTGCCTGTTTCGAGTCATTTGTGAATTGCTTTGCTAACATGCCTCTGTCGATCTTGTTGGCTAATACATACATACATATGTATGTATCCTTCAGTGTAAAACCGTACAGAGCAAATAAGTCCAGGCACAACCTAGGCCGGTTGCTCTCTTTAAAGAACTCCTACTTTTTTTTTGTCAAAGCTCAGTTTTCGACGAGCTTTAGACCTCTAGCCCCAAAAAAGTTCGCCAGATATTAAAAAAATAAATAAATAAATTAATAATAGTAAGCCAAATTATTTAGTATATTTTCTTTTAGAATTAATAAAAAATTAATCACATTAGCATTGCCTACGTGCATAAAAAATACCTTAATTGTCCGCTCAATAAATAAAATGCTTGCTCACGTTCAATTACTACCTACCGCATACCAAATGTTTCTAATTCATTAAACAACCTAAAAATAGCTAATTTTTCGCGCTTGCACAAAATTTGCGCGAAACGCAGAAATTAAAACAAAAAAAAAAAACACTAAAAAACATAAAACCGTAAATGTAGCTAGTTTTCTTATCTGAAAACATGCTGACAATACTAGCAACGGATATAGATGTCGCATTGTTTGATTTATGAACTGTCTAATAGCTTCCTACTCCCACCTGAATTATTTGTTAGCCTTTTGTTGTTGCTATCTGTGAACATATTTTGATACGAGTATTAATTAATTCGAACGTGCGTTCGTTCGTTTTACGTTCGTCACTTGCTTGCGCTGTTAATCTCACAATCAATCAAAATAACTGTTTGTTGTACACACACACACACACACACACACACACACACACCTTGATACAACAACAAGAATCTTCAGCAAACGAATTTACCTCCCGAAATCTGAGCTTTAATTGCTCAATTAATGACATGTTACGCTCTTCAATTGTGAGCGCCGCTTGCTCAAATGGCTCAAATGGCCCACAAATGGCACAAATGATGCTCAACAATTTTGTACGCTAAACGAAATGCTGTATTTGTTGCTTTGATTTCATCGCAGTGGTTGTGCTCGTACATACATATGTATGTGTAGTTGTGTGATCGCGTTGCGGCGATCCTTTCTTTCGATACCTGTCGTCGCCGACTCGCCGAATATATAAATGAATCAATTGAAATTAATGCTTTCATTTCCACTCGATATTTTAATTATGAAACACAACGCAACACAACGCGGCGACTTTGACTAAAACACAATTAAGAAGTGCGAAGAACAGCAAGCGAAAACCGAGACATACATTGGTGGGATTACGGGTTGTGTGAACAAAAGTGAATTTGAGCATAAGCGAAATGTTTTGCTAATTCTTAGCTAAGTGTTGATTCAAAATTCAAAATTAATTCAAGATTAAAAAAAAAAAAACCAAAAAAATAGTTGAGAGACATTAAAAGCTCGAAATATTGTAGTTTCGAGCGCCGAAAAAATTTAATGTAAAAACTTTTGTGCGAATAAAATTACCAACCAAAACGGTGCATAACTATTTGAAATAGCAACCGACAGCAACGCATAGCCAGTGTGTTTGAACAATTTGTGCCCAAAAAAAATATATATTCGCTAAGCAGTTATTTAAACTTCAAATCAAACAAAATGCAGTTAACGGTAAGTGACATTGGTGCCTACTAGCTGTTAATCAAGTGCAAAGCACCAAAAGACCCAATCATGGCTAAAAGTTATTGCAGATTTTTAGCGCTCCCGCCAATTAGCCGAATAAAACTTTCCCCGCTATCTAAGTAAATACATACACACACACTTTGTTATTGCAATGATGGGGGACTTTCCATTTTTCGCAGCTGCTGTGCTTTGCCTTGCCGTTCTGTTTCTGTTGCTGTGTTGCAGTTAAAAATAACGATTTATTTTGGCATTGCTGTTGACTCCACCCAACCATTCTGTGTTCTCTCTGTTCGATAATTCGGCATATATATTGTTTTTGTTTTTGTTTTTTTTTTGTTTTTGCTTTATTGTTGAGTTTTAGCAAGACTTCATTGTTACATTGTTAACCGCAATTGCTTCCGTATCTTTATTTAATGCCGGCATGTTAATATACATACATATACGTATGTACGTATGTATGTACGCAAGTATGTAAAGCGTTGCATAATTTCGATATGTATGCGTACGCGTACGCGCCAAAGGCAAAGTGCTGGTAACAATTTGTGAGAATTAGCCCGCCAAGAATTAGGGTGAAACGCTTGTTGTTTTTGGTGTTTTTTTTAATAAACTACTGAGTCATCAAAAGCGGCTCAATTGGCATTTTTTCAAATGACTAAATGAAGAGATTGCTTTTATTTTCTGTGGCCATAAAGATGGCGAAATTTCACAATGAAATTCAATTGCTTGCATGCTTGATCCAATTTCATCATGTAGGTATGACTCAGTTTGGATGGCTCAATGACCAAACTTATTTCAAATTAGTAATGCTTCGTGTGGCGCCGCAAAATCAGTCTTGCATTGGTCAATGCAAAAATATGGAGTGTTTAAAATCACGAAAGTTTTGAGGTGCGTTCCTATGAAGAGTAATACGTCCCCAATTTAGCTCGTATGGTATGCGGCTCCCGAATGAGGCCATGCAAATACTTGTAAGCTAATTATAAACTTCGATTTTTGCCTTAGTGCCCACTGTGTATGTAGCGGGATATAATTCGATCTGTTGGCTAACGAGATCTAGCGTACTTATCTGACGTCACTCCTAAAAATTTAAATCGCAGATGAAAGCCAATCGGCCAGGTCACATCTTATTCTGGGTGCTGAAATTTTCGCCTCATACAAAGCATCGTAGCTTGGCTGGATCGATTTCATGGTGATGAGGATTTCTAAAGCATTTAGCTGCTTACTCGTCATGGCTGCTTTCTACAGCCTCTGAACTATTATGGTCATGATAATGCAATGAAATGCAATACATATGAAAATGTGGCGAAAACTGCTGAAAATATACTTTTTGCTTGCACGTCGTTCTCACTTGAAAGACAAAACTTGAGAACAATGAGTCACGAGACTCGAAACTAATAACATATTTTTAATTATATTGCGACCGATTGAAAAGTCTCAGATGCATATAAGTATGTTAGTATAACAACAATGACAATACTCTGAACCAAGAGCGATGCCGAAAGAGACAATAGTTGAATATAACATTTTTTTCTTTTGAGTTTTGTAATTATCCATAGGAAATGCTGACAAAGGCTTTCAGCTCTTGAGGCCAAAATCACATAAGTGGAGGGGTGGACTATGTACATGGCAGGTAGGGGAGAGGCATGCTTTCATTACCAAGGCCCGTTCTTGATATTATCGAGAGCATCCCCGAGGTGGCATTCTTGATGTATACTGAGCTATTACAATGTTCGAAAAAACCCATTACACATTTACATACTGCCTTGAAGAAGATAAGGCGACAAAGCGCGCTTGTTGTTACCACCCTACACCTGTGGGGTTTGTTCGCTTTAGTTTCGACTAAAAAATATCTAGTAGCCTGCTTGTTCTTTTTATTTTGCTGTCCTCTTTACAACTCCTTGCACTGTTAACCCCTTCTAGACCTTAAGCCTATAATTAAAACTAAACACGACGAACCGAGTACCTCTTCTTATTTCATTAAAAGGCCTATGATTTTTTTTCTTTTGTTAAAAATATCACGTGAAACAGTTATAATTTATCTGCTTTCATAATGTGCCTCATTTTATTTAGCTATTTTTAACATAAAGAAATAGAATATTTTACCGAAATTAGAAAAATTTTCTGAAAATTGGAAAAAAATATTTTTAGAGAAGAAAACCATTTAAGTAATTCAATGACTATTAAATTTCAGAAGCTTACACGTTTTTAAAAAAAAAATAATTTTCAGAGAGATTTTTTTTTAACTTAATTAATTAAAGGATTTTCTTCTCTAAAAATATTTTTTAAATTTTTCTAATTTTGGTAAAAATTGTATTTCTTCAATTAATCAAATGATTTTCTTCCCTAAAATATTCATTGCTGGCAACAAAAATTTTTGGAAAAGGTGTACCTTTTAAATTAAAATATTTTTTCTTTCTATTTAGTTTTTTGCAAAAAATTTTTTCTCTCTGAAAATTACTTTTTTTTTTTTAAAGACGTATAAGCTTCTGAAATTTAACATTTTTCTAAAATGTAATTTTTTTCTAAAAATTTATTTTCATGTTTACAAAAAATTATGAATATTTTTTAATTTTTTTTTCTACAATTTTGTTTCTTTTTACAAAATTTATGTTTTTTAAAAGTATATAAATTTTAAGTAGCAATTCACACAATTTTTCTATGAGTGAAGAAACTCGTTTAGAAACATGTTCCCCACTTGATCTGGTAAGGGTTAAGCCACACCCATTTTGAGAAGCTTTAAAAAATCTCCTATTCGAAAGGCATGCAGTAATTGCAAAATATTGAACTAAACGTTTTTTACAGAAAAAATCCATTTTATTCAAAAAGTCACTAACTTATCAAACTGCTTTGGTATCTTATGTACATATAAAGTTTTAATCCTTTTCCTGTACTTTAAAAATGTGCTTTATATGAATGGTTATTTTTTGTCATACATATGTATATACTTAATGAATACAGCATAGGGATTAAAACAAATGAGCTATGTAAATATATCGTAAAATAGTTCAGGCGAGGATTCGTTTTTGTACGCCTGCGTTTTGGTGTTCGCGCCTTAAGTCTTTTGTTTCTATGCAGGCTTCTGGTACGCGCTAGCGTATACGTAACTTATAATGGCCAAATTTGAACGCAAATGTTTTTATGTAGCTTACATATTTACATTATCAACCAGCTTTTTGTAATGCTGTATATCAGTTCTACAGTTATTAAAAATTAAAGTTTTATGTAATTAAGTTTAGTGAAAATTAATAAAACTAGCTTTAAATAAAAACATACATAAAATTATACAAAAAAGCACATCATTTATTTATTATTTATTTTTTTTATCTTATTTATTTTCTCAGCTCCGATTACTGCTCATCACAATCATTATCGCTTGTGGCTTTATGGGCAAAAGCAATGCCTATTGTTCGCTTGAGAAGATGAAGAAATTCGCCATGGAAGCGTGCGAGCATCTATTCATGCAAGAAGAGGCGAGGGAGAAGCGTTCGCTGTCCATGCAATATGATCACAATGTAATACATCACAATGAATGTAAGTTAAAAATAAATCTAAATGCGCATATTTGCCAACACTCATACATACATATCTATGTA
>NW_016160576.1:0-2915 GCF_001687245.7 Rhagoletis zephyria | reverse complement strand
TATAAAGTTTTAATCCTTTTCCTGTACTTTAAAAATGTGCTTTATATGAATAGTTATTTTTTGTCATACATATGTATATACTTAATGAATACGGCATAGGGATTCAAACAAATGAGCTATGTAAATATATCGTAAAATAGTTCAGGCGAGGATTCGTTTTTGTACGCCTGCATTTTGGTGTTCGCGCCTTAAGTCTTTTGTTTCCATGCAGGCTTCTGGTACGCGCTAGCGTATACGTAACTTGTAATGGCCAAATTTGAACGCAAATGTATAGGCTATTTTTATGTAGCTTACATATTTACATTATCAACCAGTTTTTTGTAATGCTGTATATCAGTTCTACAGTTATTAAAAATTAAAGTTTTATGTAATTAAGTTTAGTGAAAATTAATAAAACTAGCTTTAAATAAAAACATACATAAAATTATACAAAAAAGCACATCATTTATTTATTATTTATTTTTTTTATCTTATTTATTTTCTCAGCTCCGATTACTGCTCATCACAATTATCGCTTGCGGCTTTATTGGCAAAAGCAATGCCTATTGTTCGCTTGAGAAGATGAAGAAATTCGCCATGGAAGCGTGCGAGCATCTATTCATGCAAGACGAGGCGAGGGAGAAGCGTTCGCTGTCCATGCAATATGATCACAATGTAATACATCACAATGAATGTAAGTTAAAAATAAATCTAAATGCGCATATTTGCCAACACTCATACATACATATCTATGTAGTCACACTTTAAGTATGCTTGCGTACGTTCTTGAGAATTTTGATACCTGTAAGTACATGTTTGCATGTGCATGCATAGCGCGACGACACATTCGCTGTAGTAGTAGTAGGAAATGCAGCGTATGTACATACATGTGTACGTGTTCAAAGCGCACTAATTTGGCACGCGCTAATTTATTGTCAACTCAAATATTCCGCGAGGTGTTAATTAGACTCAAGTAAAAAGTTATTTATTATGCGTTGCCGCTAAGTGTTAAACTACTGCATATATACGTACATATGTACAT
The DNA here is from genome assembly GCF_001687245.7 of Rhagoletis zephyria. Classification (NCBI taxonomy): domain Eukaryota; kingdom Metazoa; phylum Arthropoda; class Insecta; order Diptera; family Tephritidae; genus Rhagoletis; species Rhagoletis zephyria. The sequence goes on along the minus strand of NW_016160576.1, from coordinate 1,894 downwards.
ACATACATTTGCCTCCATGCATACGTGAGTGTCTGTCGCACGTTGATATGTGTTGACTCAACGTCAACAACGTAGTTAAATGCAAAAATGCACTCTCCTTTAGTGTAACGCAATAAAAAAAAAAAAAAAAACAACAAAAAAATAACAAAGTAAATATAGATTTTTCGTGTGCTTTTCGAATATTACCCATAGTTAGTGTCGATCAGGCGACAAGCTTGTCCACATGTCATTGTTTACAACTGGCGGTTGCTGGTTGCGGTGGTGACAACGGCGGCTAACTGATACGAAAAAGGTCACCAAGTCAGTCAACTTTGGCATTGATTATTATGAATTTCACTGTTTTTCTGCCAATTAATTATTGAATGAGTAGACTTGAAAATACTAAAATATAAATATAAATTGTTTTTCTATAAAAGTGCTTCATATATGCAGCCAAAAGCGGAAGTATGCATATTTGCGCGTATTGTTTGCTAAAGCAGCAGTTACAAAAAGCACCTGCAAAAAGGTAGTAAAACTATTTATTGCAAAAAAAAGAAACGCTGTGAGTTAGTATACCTCAACCGTTTAATTATGGAATACTTTACTTTGTTTAAGAAAAGTACATAAACATACATTTAAGTACATGTGTGTGGTGCAGTTGACTAAAATTTTAAATCTGACACGCCATTTCGACTTTTCGCTCAGTAGTTAAAAGTTAAAAAAATTCCAAAAAACACAATTTTTTGGCAAAACAAGAAATTGTCACATAAAGTTCAAAAATCTTTTCGCTCAGTAGATGAAAATTAAAAAATTCCCAAAAACACATAATTTTTAACAAAAAAAAAAAAAAAATTGTCACATAAGGTTTCTAATTCTTGTTGGAATATATATTACTACCAGTAAAGTCAGAATTTTAATGCCAACGCCCCTAGGGTTGCTCTATACCAAAAAAATATACTCCTATTTTAGTGTATTTTGAACACAAAGAGAAACAATTGAGTATTATTACTGGGAATCTTTCGAAGACAAAGCGTTTTCCGATCGAAAAATATTGATTTTCAAAAATTTTATACCATTTCTACGAAAAGTTGTTTGTTCCCTTTAAGCATTCCCTAATTTTTTTTATCTAAAAAAAAAAATTTGGGAATATATTTTTCGATATAGAACAATCCTGGGGGGTGGCGGCATTAAAATTCCGACTTTACTTTTTTAAATGCATTTTTGGACCACCCTACTGTGCACCATATACCAGTGATACGCCTAAACACTAAAGTAAAAATAATTGGAGTATCTAGGCGGTGGTCATGATTCTTCGAACTATATTTTTTAGTATCATTCGCGATCTTTCCGCGATTTTTCGGAACATTTCGGGATTGCGCGACTATACCAGTATTCTCCGTACTATTTTGGAATTTTCTAGACTCCTTTTCGACTACTTTTCTAAACGGTATTTAGTGCAGCCATAAAAGGTACTTTAGTGCTTCGTAACTAAATAATTTAGTACTCGGTATGGGGTGCTGTAAAAATAGTAAATATATTTACTTCAAGTATGTAAATACTATCATATTTGGTATTTAATGACATCCAAAATACTTAAGCATATAGTACCTGGCGTTTTACTACAGCATAACTAAATACCCCTGCATTAGTTGTGCACTTAGCGAATACAAATTTGCCCATTACTGATATATACATGTGCACGCACAGACATACATTTATACTCGTACTATGTATAAATATTACTAAGCCTAAATTTATTTTCGATAGCAATAGCTTTTAAAATAAATATTTTCCAACATCTACATATGTATATTTTTTTTATCAGCCAATTTTTCTAAAATCCCCTTTTCTCTTTCATTTCCATTCACAGATCCCAAAATCAACGATAAGAGTCATTACATCAGTCGCAGTTTAT
>NW_016160575.1:0-62436 GCF_001687245.7 Rhagoletis zephyria | reverse complement strand
TTCATTCTCTAAGGCCCACTTGCAGAGCATCCGGAGTTAACTATATAAATAGAGAGTTTAGTAGCTCAGAGTTAAATTGTTAAATTCCTAAACCAGACAATGTGTTGCAGTATTGAAATGTGTGAGAGTATTGCTGTATTGAAGAAAGGCTCTTATTACTTCTGTGTACATCCAATTTATAAGGCTGAGGAAATTTTGTAATAGCTCATTCAAGACCTACCGATGTTTATCCGATGTTACAATTTCTATGTCGTAGGCATGGGGTTGCAACTTTTTAAAAATGTTAAATTTATATTAACTTAGAATATTATAAATAAGTTAAATGGGTTCGGAAAGGCTTTATTTCAAAACTGTATTTAGAAGAGTTGCCACGTTGAACCTTTGTTAAAGGTATAATTCAAGTAACTACTTCGAAATCTTAAGCGTCATGCTAGATAGCTTTAAAACCTTAGCATGTAATAAGTTCTTTAAAGAGCACTACCTCCACAGTCATCTTGAGTAATTCCCAGATAATATTGGATCCTATAGCAAAAAACAAAAGTCCACTAGGACCTAAAAACGGTTGACGGTTGACTTCTAGGACCGTCGAGACCCGTAAGTCACTATGTATGAATCATCCGTGCATTCTATAAAATTGGAGTACAGATCTATCATCAAATTCCTAATAAAGGATAACAAAACGCCGACAGAAATATTTGAAGAGATGTCTGCAGTGTATGGGGAGTCTTAACCTTCATTTGATCTAAGAAAACTTTGGAGCCGTTACCACTTTGGGATTGTAAAGGTATCCTGTCATCGACTATCTTAAAAAAAAATTACAGTGAAAAAAATCCTGTTTTTGAGACTGAATTTGGATAAATCCACCACACACTATACAGTTCAGGCCTGGTCGCCAGCGATTACTTCCTATTCTTAGATTTGAAGAAGACCTCCGAGAACGAATATTTTCTAGTGAAGAAAAAGTTAAGGCGGAAGTAGGCAAGCACTTCGAAGACAAAGACAGCGGCAACTTTTTCACTGGATTGAAGCCCTTTATGATAAATGTATGAAGTGCATTGAAGTAGGGGGACAGAAAAATAAAATTTTGTATACATTTCTATCAGAAATTTTAAAATCTAAGGCTACAAACTTTTCAGCCTCCTTATATATGTAAATATATCGTTAGTTAAGTTCCAGTTCGTTCAGCTCAATGAACTAGCTCTTCTGAGTCTNGCTAATAAAACTTTGGAGCCGTTACCACTTTGGGATTGTAAAAGTATTCTGTTCATCGACTATCTTAAAAAAAAAACACAGTGAAAAAAAATCCTGTTTTTGAGACTGAATTTGGAGAAATCCACCACACACTATACAGTTCAGGCCTGGTCGCCAGCGATTACTTCCTATTCTTAGATTTGAAGAAGACCTCCGAGAACGAAGATTTTCTAGTGAAGAAAAAGTTAAGGCGGAAGTAGGCAAGCACTTCGAAGACAAAGACAGCGGCAACTTTTTCACTGGATTGAAAGCCCTTTATGATAAATGTATGAAGTACATCGAAGTAGGGGGACAGAAAAATAAAATTTTGTGTACATTTCTATCAGAAATTTTAAAATCTTAGGCTACAAACTTTTCAGCCCCCCTTATATATGTAAATATATCGTTACTCGAGTTGGATTTTTTAGTTCATTTTAAAGATTAGTTAAGTTCCAGTTCGTTCAGCTCAATGAACTAGCTCTTCTGAGTCTTAGTTCGTTCATCTTATTGAACTATAGTTCACCTAATTGAATTAGTAGCAGCTGAGATATAGAACAACAAAAATCTATGTTTTATAACACATACATATAAAAGATTGAAGTAAAAAAACAATTTTTTCTACAAGCCGATGGTCCTATTCTATAACGACACAATTCAGACGTCTTCATTCATTCGTCTTTCTCCAAAATCACGAAAGGTGGTTTGGCTTTGATATGGTGATTCAAATTTATATGAGAGTCATCAACAATGCTTACGGAAACTCGGCAGTGTCTGCATTTCATTTTCTTTTCTTCAATTTTGCCTTCGAAATGCGACCAAATTGCGCTTCGCTTTGTCATCTGAAAGCGAAAGTCTTTTGTTAAACAACAAATCCGAAAAACTCAACTCAAATAGTTACCTTTTTACACAAATTACGCTAAGCGATATAAAGCATTGGAAATGCAATGAAATAAAATGTCTTTTAGCGCGAATTCCGCTCATTTGTTATTTTATGGTCCTCTATGAGTGTTGAAAAAAAATTTAGTACACTTTAATGAACGAACTAATGCACTAGTTCAATTAAAAGAGCATATATGTATGTCTTTGGTTAAGTAAAGTGTGAAAAACCTTTCCGGGCTTTAAGGTCAGCAAGCTTTCAGATGGATGGATTCGAAATCTATGGTACGAGCAATAGATGATTCCAATGTCAAAGTTCCGAGACTATGTAGTTAGTAGTCTACCTTAACTTATCGTAGAATTCATGCTAATAGACTGAATGAATATTCGCCATCACGAACAGTCGCTTTAATAGAGCAGAAGATTCGGAGTGATACGCAGATGTTAGGGAATAATGCTTCCATATTCAAATCCTTAAGAGTTGGAGCGGAGCCAAGTGATGGTATCACCGATTTACTTATTGCTTTAAAATGTATAATTTATTTAATAAAAGCGATCGAAACGTCCACATCGTAAGTTTCACGGGAAAATGCTGCTGGCTTTTGCAAAGTTTCTTCGTTTAGCTTAAGACATTTAAAGAAGAAAATATTTTTGATTCAAGTTTCTTGAAAGCATGAAATCGTATCGTATATTTAAAATAATGGAGCCCAGCTGAACGTAGAAGACCTCTTCTTTTGGAACATATCTGAATAACCAACATTTACAGCTACCGTTTTGCGGTAACTTTTACACAGTCGACTCCTGGAGCTCTATTCTGTAACTGTGAGTTTTCAAGTGTACACTGAAAATTGTGTGCACTCTTCATTTTGCGATTCAGGAAGAGTGAGGATGAGTTTTAGCTGTCAAAATTGTGTAACTGTCAAAATTGTGTACACTTCTCTTCCGAAAATCTCACTGAATTTTAGTCGATGAGTTTTTGGTTGTGAGTTTNTCGTAAGTTTCACGGGAAAATGCTGCTTGCTTTTGCAAAGTTTCTTCGTTTAGCTTAAGACATTTAAAGAAGAAAATATTTTTGATTCAAGTTTCTTGAAAGAATGAAATCGTATCGTATGTTTAAAATAATGCAGCCCAGCTGAACGTAAAAGACCTCTCCTTTTGGAACAATCTGAATAACCAACATTTACAGCTACCGTTTTGCGGTAACTTTTACACAGTCGACTCCTGGAGCTCTCTTCTGTAACTGTGAGTTTTCAAGTGTACACTGAAAATTGTGTGCACTCTTCATTTTGCGATTCAGGAAGAGTGAGGATGAGTTTTAGCTGTCAAAATTGTGTAACTGTCAAAATTGTGTACACTTCTCTTCCGAAAATCTCACTGAATTTTAGTCGATGAGTTTTTGGTTGTGAGTTTTGCACTCGGTATACACTACATTTTCTCCCAGTTACAGAATAGAGCCCCAGTAGGTTAACGAGTTCGGGACATACTGTGCAATGAGGAGCCAATATTTTCTTATAAAATCGTACACCGTTCAAAAATAGAACTGAATGTTATATAATTTTTGCACAACTCCAAAGAATGTTTTAACTTTTGAACAGCATTAAATATAAACAATATAAAGCATTCAGAAACAATTTGAAAAGATATGAGAATATTCATATTTCCTTTCGATGTACAAGATTATGGGTATTCATGGAAACGCGTAAATGACTTGTAATGAGTATACATATTGTTGTTGTTTTGCTTGAAGATAAATTATTTTTTGTACAAATTCTTATAGTAAAGCAAATATCGTATACATTTTTACGACTTAATAAAGTGTATATGTAGTAGGTATAGTTAATTATTTTATTAATTCCATATTTGCATTTTGAAATTAAAAATGCAATAAACTAAACTCTAAGCTCGCTGATAAGGCGTACGTATTAATATTTAGAATATGCGAACGGCGGTATTGTAACAATTTTCTTATGTAGGCCAAGCAAAAAAACGTTCATCCATTTATGCAGTACTTGCACTAGTCGTTTTTAGATTATTTTTCTGCTTCCACTCAAACAGATGCTCGTTTCGTTAGATTTTTGTAGCTTTGCAGCGCTACTACGCAATCATTTAGGCGCGCGCACAGATACTCATCCGCATCTATGTATAGGTGTGCGCCTATGTATTTATGAAAAAGTTTTGACGGTAGCGAGCTATTTGGCGGGCAATGGGGGCTGGGGGCTGTGTAGGAATTCAAACGCTAGATAGCATTATTTGTAGCGTATGAATGTAAAAGCGTATGTAAGTATTTGTATCTAATGATAATGTAGCAACGGCGCGACAGCACAAACGCTCTCCCCTTTGGGAGCTTGAGAGAGGGGCGGGAACTAGCCAACGAGCGCTTGGGAGTAGAACGTGTTGCTAACGCTAAATAAAAGCGCAAACACATAGGTACATACAAACATATATGTGTATGTATGTACATATTAAGGTGTATGGCTGTTTGAAATGTGGCTGCTAAAAGCTCACTTTGGGAATGAGCTGTGTGTAATAAATAGGTCGTCGTCAGCAGTGGCGACAAATACGAGAGCAAGAGTCGCCGCTAAAGATGTAGCGATTAACGCGTCTGCAAACTATTTCTTGCCTTCTTTGTTACCTGCGCGCAGTTTTGCTCACTCCTAACGCCACAAAAATGAGGTGCGCCCAAAAAAGCGCGTCGCCGCCACTCTCAGCTTTTGAATATCTAACTTTGTGTTGTTTATATGTATATTTGTGGGTAGGCGCTTCCAAAAGTTTCTCATAGTTAAATATGAATTTCTTTAAAGCTGTCTATTTGATTCTCTATATACATATACGCATACACTGTATTTGCCACGACTGAGCGTAGGTAAAATCTACATTTACATACAAACATATGTATCTATCACGTTCTCAGCAGCTTTTGCGCTCCTACAAAGTTGCTGAGCGCCAATGTTGGCAGCGGCGCAAAAATCAATAACTTTCATTGCAGCTTTCAGGGGAAATGTTATGGAATGTGAATTAAGTAATATAGAGAAAAAACCAATATTTTTTATTAAAGAATTTGAGTAGCTGCTTAACTTATGGTATACAGTCGTATTAAACATTAATAAATTCTTAAATATTGGTATTCAAAATATATTTTCCTTTTCTTTTTCTAAATTACTTAATTCCATTTTATACAAAAAGCTACATTTCAGCTGACGAGAGCAGTTTATAGTTGTTCTTTGCTTCATATTTTCATAGCATTACTCTCCCAATTTCTGTAAAACAAAATGCAACTGTGTGCGTGTGACAGTATTGGAATTTCTGGTTTCAAATGAAAAAAAAATTAATTCGTACCTACCTTTAGGTATAAAATTGTGTTATTTCTGTGCTTAGTGGTTGCGGCTTCATAAAGGCTGCGAACAAAAATAGGGCAATTTTATTGAAAAGAGGAAAACGACATAAATTTAAATATACCCGAATTATCTCTATTTTAGTAGTAAATAATTATTAAATGACAACATGTCATTAACCTGTGAGAAAATATTAAAAAAATCAAAAGAAGTTGTAATTTTTGTCTATGGAAACTTTTATTTCATGCATAATTACTTTACGCCAGTCACAAGGAGATGCCCCACCAGTTACAACTTTAAATATTTTTTAATATTTCTATGAAGATTATATAAACCTCATTTTGATTGAAAACGAGGGCGTATACACAATTCATATTTTACAATACAAATTCATCGTTCGTGAGGATTAAGTGTTTTGGCTAAAATTCCTTTTTGAGTGCACTAGGGTAAAATAGAGTTCTTTTCAGTGTCCTACCAGTCACACTCATTCAAATGATAGTTACATTAAACTAAGAAATCGCTTCGCATTTTTTTAAAGCAATTTCATACATTAGTAATCGTTCTATGTTAAAATATATCTTTCGCTGTTGTATAGGTTCACATGCCATAGCTAAAATTCTCAATTGATCACATTCTGAAGTAAAATTTCCTACTATTCACAATGAAATGACCCACTAGTAAAATAGTTCCGATTTTACAGAGACTTGGTATATCTTCTATTTGCAATCAGGAAAAGATAAATTACGGATATTGTTAAGATGAGAATAGGTCACGCCTACTATTCCTGGGAGCGAAATGTTAAATATTAACTGATTTTGATGAAATTCGACTAACACGCCTGCCTTTGGGAAATTGCAGCCAACTCGGCAAGTCTCGGCTAGATATTCCGTCCGGTTTTTCACTTGAGACTTTTTTCTGTAACACCACATCTTCACACATACATCTTGATACATATCTGAGAATATAAATTGCTAATTGAGACCGCTCATTGCTCCTGAAGAGCAATATATTAGTGTTTATATCTATCTGTCTATTGCCGATATCAGTAATTTTTTTATTTGAAAGAAAGCATAGTGGTAGTAACACCGTATACATTCAATAAAAAAAGAAGCCGTCCTTTATTGGGTTATATGTACATATGTATATGATAAAAAAATTATTCAGCAAGTTTTTTAGGGTACTAAACTTCTAAGCAAAATATTTAAAACAAGATATAAAAGTGCCCCCCCACACAAATATTTTTTTCGATATACATACGCGCATTTACTGCAAGAGTGTAACCATACAAAAAGTCGAAAACTCGAGAAAAACAGCTTTAAAGTTTTGAAATTACCTATTGAAGCCTGAGTGGAAGATCGACCTATATCGGCAGCCAGTTCGATAACGCCCTATCTCAAAAACCTGCCCTATTCCAGAATTTGGCTGAAAACGCCTTAAAAAACAGCGGCTCGCTGGCTTGGCCATGTGGTTCGAATGGACTCTGACGCTCCAGTTCTGAAAGTATGCAAGTCGGATCCCGCTGGTGGAAGCAGAGGACGAGGGAGTTCCCTTATGCGATGAAAAGACCAAGTGAAGAAGGACTTGGCTTCACTTGGCATTTCCAATTGGCGTCAGTTGGCACAGAAGAGAAACTCGGCCAAAATCGCTTAGGCGGTTACAGCGCCAAATAAGAAGAAGAATATGTGTACAAAGAATACTGTGGAAAAATCTCACACGCCAATATTTAATTACTTTTTAATAATATGACTTTTAAGTTAAGGCGTACGAGTAAACTTATTACTTAGATGTCTGTGTTTGGTTCTACCGGGCGTATACGTTACATACGCAACTACGAGTATATGAGAACAAGTGGTTATTTCTATAGCGAAGAATACTTAGATGAGTACATGGAGTTTTTGGATAGGTATTACTTTGATGCTTTTCAATTATTAATGTTTTGATGGGTTTGTGGAATTTATTAAATAAAAACATTTAATAATGTTAACGCAACTTACATACATACACATAGATTAATTTTTAGTTTTGGGGTAGGGCTGAGAAATTCCATAAACGTATATAAGTATATATTTCGAAGTCAAATTGCATTATTTTTATGTACATATTTTGAATATATACGTACATATGTACATCATGTACTAGACTTGTTTGGTTCCTTCTAAGAAGCCTAACACATTTACACCTATTAACTGTGAAAGAAATTCCAATTTTAATCCTCTTTCATTTGATACCAAATGTGTTTAATTTGGATAAGCGGTTTGTTTATTATTAGGAGAGACTTTTATTTTGGACTTAAAAATAGCTGGCCAGGTTTAATGGTTGAAAAACAAAACTATTATTTACGGTTCCAGGTTATGACCAAAAGACAGTATAAAAGCTACACAACGGAAAATTGTTTTCATAAGTGACTTGCGTTTTCGTATGATTTATTTAATTTTAAAATCGTCGTCCGACATCATGGAAACACCCATTAGCGCACATAAGGGGTGGGTTTTGGGGTTGGGATCGACGTCGACAACCATAATAAGGCCGATTATTTCAGTTGCTTGAAAAACCAATTTGCCTTTGCTGTAAATTTTCTTGAAGAAATAAATATAGGTACGAGCATTTTTTTCTTGAGAGCTGAAAACTGAGTTAAGAAATTTTGATCTTTTCCATTTCTTGTGCGTCATTTTGTATGAATTTTTCTTGAGAGCTCTGAAAAGTTTAACTGCGCATGAAGACCTTGCCCTAATAATATGCAATGCATGCTCATTTTATGCATTAAACAAGTATTTTTTAAATAAAAAACACAACCGTCTTCAATTACTCATATACAAATTTAAGAGTACCGTTAATTTTTTCATGATCCAATGATCGGATCTGAATTGAATAACGGGACGAACCTTGAGCTACAATCTATCTGATAAAAAGAGAATTATTGAAATCGGTTCACCTGGTCCAAAGTTATGCGGTAGCATACATAAAAGAAGAAAAAATATTTCTACGAATTGATAACCTCCCTCCTTTTTTGATGTCGGTTAAAAATATTTGAGTTTTCTTATGTAAATAAAGTGCAATTTATGAAACTTTGAAAAGTTTATATATTTATTACATATGGGTGTTTCCAGCGGAAGGTCCACCACGACAAAAAAAAATAAAAGTTTTATATCTAACGTATTTAAGAGCCGATTTGTCTGCTTTTTAAAGTATATACTGGCTATGTAAGTAGAATCATGTTTGCATAAAATGGTTTCCTAGGTGGTGCCAAGGTCGAGATATTTCGAAAAACCGTATTTATGGTCCGATTTGGTTCGAATTTGGCGTATGTGGTTGAAACATAATAAATCATAGATTTCCAATAAATTGGCCCTGAATTGGCGCTGAAGTCAAAATATAAAGTATATTCTACATAAAATACATGTTTTATTTGCGTTAAAAATTCATTTAAAAGCAATATTAACAAAAATATAACGATGGAAATTTATGTCACGTGACGCCACGTAACGTCACGTTTCACACTTTGCATTAATTCAAAAAACTCTAAAAACAACTAGAATTGCTCCAAATCATATTAAAACAAGTTTCATGAAAATAGCCATCCACAATTCGCAGAGTTTTGCGATTTTGTAAGAAAAGAAAAAATCAACTTCCATTTTTTGTCACGTAACGACCCTCTCTTTAAATGTTTATATTTCAGGACCAAGCAGTTCGATTGATTTCATTTTTCGGTTAAATATAGAGCTAATTATGTGCTATACAATGGCCCAAAAAAGTTAAAGAAAACAAATGGTATTCCTTTTTTGTATCACATTGAAATCGTACGACTATCACGTGCGCCACCATGGGTATGCCCATATATAACTTTCATAGATGTATTTTAATGAGCATATTATCTGAAGTGATCTTTCAGTATTTTCGGGCGATATGTCTTTACAAGTATAAATCCTCCCCAAAATATATTCCTGCGCCCCTCGAAACATATGTATGTACATATTAGGTTTGTTCCACGAGCTACTCGAAAAAAAACTCGAGCTAAGTTCAAACTGCGAGCTTGAAACAAAGAAACTTGCAAATTCCGTAAAACAGTTTTGTGTGATGTTCGAAAAAAAATTTCCAGTAAAGTTAGCGTTAGTTTTAGCCATTTCGACATGAGTTTTTGGCTGGGGAACGCAAATGTTAAATTCGAGTAGCTTGTGGAACAAACCTATATTTATGAATTTCAATTTAGTTTGACACCTGTCACATTGACAGAACGCACGTTAACAGTATGCTTGCTACAATGAACGCTTGGCAGCGAATGCTTGGACCCCTAAATTAACAGACTAACGGCAGATAAATTAATATTTCATATCAATAATTGCATCAAAAACGATATTTCTTGCCCGCACTTGATTAACAAGGAAAAATAGTTCACATAATTTAATTTATTTGAAACAGCTGACGAGCGACGCACGTGAAAACTTGAGAGTTGGTCATCTTTTTGCTTTGTGCTGGCGTTAGCGTTGTCGAATTTTGGCTATGTGGACGGCTGCATTTGAATTCACATGTTCATAGTCAGCTGTTGAAGCGACGCCAACGCCATCGCAACGCCAAAGTTCTATTTGTGTGGACGGGCCTTAAGACTTGCATTTTTTTTTATGTCTGAAGTTTCAACCCCTTTGTTAGAAATTCTGGTATTTTATGCATAATTTACTTCAAATATACCTATTTCATATTTTCAGAAGCTTATCAAGTGAAAACAGATACATGCATACTTAAGTTTGTAATTTTTTTGTCTTCCATTTCCATTCATAAAATCATATTATAAATTTCCATTAGTTCCATTAGTCTGTATGAATTGTGGCAGTTGTTTTAGGTAGATGAGTGTCATTGTACTATATATAAGTGTACTATAACTTTTTTGAAAACGGTACAAATGCTTCTAAACTTCCGTCACTGGTGCCAGTTATTCAATGCTCTCTCAGTTACCATACCTAAACTGGCTCTATCCGACATATTTTTTAAGCGCGCATAAGCTTATCTCTTCGTTCTCCACCATCAACGCCACACACGCTCCCACACCATATAAAAATGATGGCAGAAAAAGTTTTATTCCTATGTTGGCAGCATTTTAACGCGCTTTTGTGTCTGCTCCCCTTAATACATGCATACATATGTAAGTACATACAATATTTATCTATATACAAATATTTACTGAGGTTTCAATATATGCACATACATACATATATTTATACATATTAATGTATATTATGTATGCATACATAAACTTGTGTATATACATAGGCATGTCCAACATAGAAATGAATTTACTTTTTTACTGGACTTTCTGGCTTTGTTCCCATGTGTTTGCTCATCATATGCATGTCTCGCTTTTTGTCTTCCATGTTGTTCTTGTAAGCTACAGTAGTGGACTTTCGTGTGTGTGCCTTCGGCATCACCCAATACATATCTACGGTTGGTAGGGAAAGTGGGTCAGTTGCACGTGTCGCTGATTTTTTTAATCGGAAAAGCCAACGTTGGATGAAAAACAAAATTGAATGGAAAAAATTGAGCTGGAAATAGAGAGAATCAAATGTAGAGACGCAAAAGCTAACCGCCATGCTGGAAGAAAAACGAGTACTTAAGAAACTTTTTTATTTAAATTTTTTTTTGATTTCTTTGATTGAATTTTTGTTGGGCTTATTATTGTAGTTCTCGAATTAAATAAGAGAAATGGTTGTCGAGTGCAGCTGAGGACACTTTTTAAATGTGTAATATTTTTCTTATACATATGTGTATATGAATGTAATAATAATAATATTACGGCGCATACACTCTATCGAAGGGCTTGTCCAAGCTTCTCCTTCTGTATGTGGTGTGCCTGGCGTCGTCAAATGGATGTTATGAGAAGCTTTTAAATGGCAGAAATAAACTCGGAGGTTTCTCATTGCCTGCCGAAGGGCGACCGCTGTTAGAAAAACTGTTTCAATATATAAATGTTGCCCAGTCCATTGGTCGAACTCCGGTCCCATGGAGGGGTTGTACACACCTCTAATCACTCAGTCATAGAGGCCGCTATGTATGGAACACATTTTCATTCGTCGTATATTTCATATGTTCTAAAGAACTAAATTATTCTTCATAGCACTGAAAAACTGGCCCTTAGCAAAATATTTATATATGTATGTATGTACATATGCATGTATGTATGTATGCGTTAATACCTACTTGCATATTTATTAAACTAGTATCGCCCAGTTGTCGAAATTCGACCACTTCACTTTTTTACATACTTTTTCATTTTACTTGCCATCATTTTATAAGCAATACGTACATACATACGTACGGCAATACGGCGTACGTTGATGATTTCGAAGTCTATTAGTATACCAAAATATATGTAAAGATCTCTGGCCCGCCTACCTGACTAATGTTGTTAGGTTGATATACATCCTGTTAAATAATATAATAATTCTATGCGAAAGTAATTTTTTTTTGTCAATTTAGAGAGCCACATATGTACATATATTTGTGTGTGAATTTCAGTGAAAAATAAAATAATTTCCAGAAACTCCCGGTAATTTGAAATATCTCGAATATGTTACTATGTAATATGTGTTCTGAGTTTGAAGCAAATCGGACCGTAAAAGCATAGGTCGATCCCCGCGCCACCTATCGAAAAAGTTAAAATTTTGAGGTGACGTTTAATTTTTTTAGTCCATAAAATTTTCAAATGTGAAAAACTGCAATTAACATCTTATCATTCCATTAGGTCTTACTCGGCTTAAATATACATATATCTAGTCAGTAAACTAAATTCAGAAAATTGAAACTCGCTGCAAGACCATTATATCAGGCATGCCTACTCCATAAAACATAAGAGATGGACAGTACTTTACAACAAAAACAAAAACAAAAAAATCCAGCTCGCGAAAGAGCTGGTTATGAAATTGCAGTTCTTGTTTGTAGGAAGCTTATATTTTATACATATATTTTCGCTAACCCACTTCAAGTAGACAGCACATCTCCAGCTCATCAGCAAATTTCAACAACTTGCTGAAAACCTTGGAACTGACTCGTCATTTTAGAGCTCATCTCGCAAAAGTAGAAAGAAGAATATGTTCGATTACGAAGTCAAGATGAGTCAGCATCTTTCACATCAATAGATCGATTTAGCAAGAGTCTTCAGATTCAATCAAAGATGACACGTTTTTACTGTCGAAATATCGAGAGTAGAGCACCGCTCTCACAACTTAAGAGGATTCGGACATAAACGGATTAGAGCTTTATGAAGAGTTACTAAATCAATTACGGCGTATTAAACGGCCATTGGAGGTTCTTCAATTTATAGCCAAGAAAAATGTCATCGATGTCCTTCCTAATGTTTGGATTTCTCTCAGGACTTTGTTGACTTTTTCAGTAGTGATGTGCTGAGTTGATACTTTCGACACTCGGTACCTAAATGTTAAGGCTTCCAATTAAAACAAATATAGACCACAAATAAAAGCGGGTTAAAAGGAGCCTAGCCTATCAAAAGCCGAGTGTAGGGAGTAATAATGCTTTTAATGCTAATTAAAATGAAAAATATATATCGGAACATTTTCGGTCGTCACTATGCAAGAAACTCTTTCTTATTGGAAACTTTTTCTAGATGAATCAGACGATGTTTTCTTTGTTGACCTGAAAGACTTCTTCGTCTGTCAAGCATTTTTCATGAATTTTAGATCTACGAAGGTGGAAACTGATGAAATGGTACTTTACTGTTGCGATAAGGAAAAGGCGAAGAGAGTGTTGTTTTTGACGGCAATATTTTCAATATGTGGTTTCGTCATTGTTTAGTACAAGTTTTTCAACTTTTGGGAAAGCATCGTCTTATTCGTACTAATTTTGAACTTTATTCAAAGTCGAAATAAAGTCGATGCAGCTTATTTTGCAGATATTCTGCTAAAAACTATGTCAAAAAGCTACAACTAACTTTAGTGTCGACTTTATTTTGACTATGAATGCGCGATTCACATCCGAGTGAATTTCAACCCCTGCCAAATTGAATTCAACGCCAATCAGATTGTAATTCACTCGGAAGTGAATTGCAGAACCTTCCAGATTATGGGGAAGGTTTAATGTATGTATGTATAGAATCGGCAGTGGGTACCGAAAAGGAAGTATTGGGTACCGAAATCTTTATGAAGTATTTGGTACCGAGTATTGGGCACCAGCATTTCAGCTCATAATTATTTGCCAGTGACAATTGCCAGCGAGTAGCGAAGTTTTTCGAAATTGAAGTTCATCAAGACGTACTTAAGATCTACCATGTCCCAAGAAAGATTAAATGCTTTAGATATCTCTTCTATCGAAAACGAGATTGCCACTCCCATTGACTTGTACAAAACCATCGAAAATTTTGCTCAAGTCACAGAACGCAAAGTAAACTTTTTGTAATTGTTATTTGAAAATTTTTATTACAACAAAATTCAAAATTCTTAAATTTCTGCTATTTTTGCAATACATTGATTATCCAATAAACCGAGGTGATAAACATTATTATCGAAGGGCGCCTAGTTCCATTTACGCCCCGAGCGTCGTTGCTTCTAAAGCCGGCCCTGTATATATGTACTACATACATACATACATATATGTATGTATATCTGCATATTGATAAGCTCATATGTACGTATGTGTGAAAGCGCGTGCACTCGCACGTGTATGCACTTATGTACATAGATATATTTCAGGCACAACCGCTCCCTTTTTCGGTCGTTCATTTACGCGCCCAATTTCAGAGATTTTTTCGGTCGTTTTCTTTTTACGTATTTTTCTTCCAATTTAGCTTTCTCGGTTTTGCCGTTTCTATACCACAAATAAATTACAAAAATAATTGCGTCCATATCTTAGTTCTACACCTATCCATACCTCGAGCATACACTCTGCCATATGTGTAGCAAATATGTATGTACATACATATGTATGTATGTAGATACACATATTTCATAGGCCTTTGGCACACTTAGTATATTCAGTAATCTATCGCTAAATGGAACCCCTGGAAATTTATTACCATTTTAATCTGGAAATTATTAGGAAGAAGGAATTTTGTAAAATATTGAAATTCGACTTTATTGCAAAAATATGTGGAGATAATCACTTAGGAACTCAACTAACTATTTTTCCGATTAAAGAATAAATAGTCATAGGATAGGTGACGCAAGTTTTTTGAGCTTTCTTTATATTTTGTATATAGTCTAAACTGCCCACGAAGAACTCATTATACATATAATGGGTAAAATAATAAAGAAATTCGTATCTACTCATCGCTTCCCAGTAGGAAAAGTAGTAATGCATTATATTTATGCGTGATAAATAATATAATGTATTTCTTATGAGTTCTAGATTATATTACTGCTAACTATGTAATCAGCATTCTAATGTGTTCAAAAAGTTCCAAAAACTTCATATTAAAACACATTAATTTTTCGAAACTATATAGTATATTTTTTCACCAAAAAAAGTGTTTTATATTACAACATAGTCTCCTTTTATTTCGATATATTCAGCTCAGCGTTTTTCCAAGGTTTTAATCCTTCCAATTTTTTCGCTTAAGAATGGCATTTATAAAAATAGTTTCGAAGCCAATAAAAGTCATATCAACTACATATTTTCCCGTTTTCAGACAGTTACTAAGGGTTTTCATACCAGGGTTGGGCAAATTGCACTAAATCGAAATTTTCACTACCACCAGGGCCTTAGTTGTAGTGCATTTCAATTTCACTACCACTATATGGTTAGTGATAGTGTATTTCACTACATAGTGAGAGTGAAAGAGAATTTTCACTATCAAACAGGCTTTCGTTTCCTCTCTTTATTGGGGCGTCCTCTCCAAATGGTAAAAAGTTGACTACTGACTGTTTCAAGAATATCTACAAGAAAGTCATTTTCTTAGAATTGCTACACCTTTTGATAGGTTAAGCACAGCCAAATAAGGCCAATATTTTAAAAGCTGAAGTATTGTTTGTCAAATATCAAAGACAAAAAGTTTATATTTGTAAATACGAAAAATTAATTTTTGCATCGGTAGAAATCTGAAGTTTAAAGGGTGTATACAGGGTGTTAGGGTTGGAGCACGAAACGACGAATGCAAGGCTGTAAATTACTTAATCGATATTATAAAACAAAAAATTCCTTCTTCGATTCAATCGTTTTATTTAAGCAACAAAAAAGAAATAGTGCAAAACAGCTGACTGTCGGTTCAACTGAATTAACCAGGGCTGCTTTTGGTTTTCAACTCGTGTTGAAAATTTACCGTTTGTGCTTACTGGCTCTAGCCGTTTTGGATACAACCAAGTTGGAATGTAGGATAAACATAGTAGTGTTGGAATATGATAGAATAAAAATCATATTTAATGTCGCCATTTTACAAGGTATAAAATCAATAATTATTTCAAACATACATTTACACACATACATACGTGCCTACTCTGAATTAGCGGGGCAATACTGTATCTACGAGTATCATATGCATGCTCTTATCCATACATATTTATATATGTGTGAAGGTACATGCATATACATATACATATTGTATTGTATGTATGCATATGCGAATATTTTTACTCGCCGCCCGTAGTGTTTAGTAATTTTAGGTTAATATTGATTATTTCTTGTTGCCTAAAAAACTGTTATATGTACCTACATACATATGTGGGATGTAGCATTTTATGTGTGCCGTTATTTTCAGAGCTTTTCAAAAGGTTTGTTCATACTTCCTTCTCAAGTAAGAATTATTTCTCAGTCAATAGATTTTTATTATCCACGGCTATTTTTCATTTTCTACTCGCACGGATGTTTTTAATAACCTCAATTTCTTTCAAAAATTTTACATTTGGCATAATTGGAAACTGTTTTTATTTTGGTTTTTGAAGCCATATATGTAAGTATATGATCGGGATTAAAATTTGTTTGGTCGAGTGCAACATCAAAATAGGTCCCTCCATTTTTATTTTATTTAAAAACAACCGTTATGTTCGCACTTGATGCACTTATCTATTAACAGCTTGACTATTTTTCATCCGATTTTAAAAACGAAATATATTTTGAAAAGAGGAATAAGGGCTGATTTTTTTTTTAAATTATAAGGGGTGGTTGGTTCTCTTTTAATGGTAAGGTATTAGCATTCTTATTACTGAAAGCTTAACTCGCAATATCCGAAAGTTTTTCCAAAGAACGAATATACATTTAAGGCAAGTCAAACATACCGAAAGCAATTCGGAGGGTCGCTTTAAAGTCAATGTTTAAAACATCGGTAAAAGTGCGATCGATGTATCGTCAGGGTCGCGATATTAGTAGATTGTAAACATCGATAACTAACATCGAGTTTTGAACCGATATTATCGATGTTTCAAAAACAGCGATGCATAGTTTGCATACCAAATCTTGACTAGTTTTCGAATGAATACATTACATACATTAGTATACATGCACTCTGCAAAATGTTTGATAACAAATATTATTGGATATGAGAATTTACCCGCTAAACCATCACTAAATGCTAATTTATAGCTTTAACCTGCTTGAGCTTCCAAACACTGCTCTTTAACTAAGTAGTATATGATATATTTTCGTAATTACCGCCAAAAGTTGATCAAAGAATATTAGAATAAGCTAGGAATAATAGGAATAGGATGATTGTTATTTCGAGACTAAAACGGTCGACTGCGAGCTATCTGAATGGTCGAATATCGTTAGTATTCTTTCGAGATTATACTTTTAATAATAAGCCCAGAGCGATTGGAGGGTTCCGATCAAATTAATGTAAATTTTTTTATGTTGCAAGCTCCCCAGCCACCTAATCATCATACGCCTACGAATGGCGGAAATGGCGTTGATGACCTGTGTTTAAATATTCCCACGCTAGTTGGATCTACCAAAGCGTTATAATCCCGTTTTATATCTTACCAAGGACTGTCTCTTCAGAAAATTAACACAGTTTTCTGGTCGAAAAATATTGATTTTTAAACATTCGATGCCATTTCTAAGAAAGTGTTTTTTCTAATTACAAAATAAATGGAACATTTTGGGGGGTAAATATTTTTTGATTTCGAAATAAGCAAAAGGGGCATATTTTTTCGATATAGAACAATCCTAGGGGGGTGAGAGCATAACAATTCCGGCATTCCTCGTTTTGGACCTCCCTAGTGTCCACCTTAAGTAAATTTCTCTGTATATGACACCCATATATTGTCAAGTGTTAGTTTTATTAAAATATAGTTGATTCTATAATAAAATCCGTATACATACATACATACAGTGTTTGAAAAAAATGTGTTACAAAAAAAATGCATTAAAATTTTAACTTTTTAATTAAAATTAGTGACACCGTCAGAAAAAAAAATGTTCTAAATTCAATAGGTTTTTAGCAACTTCAAACTAAACTTTGCTAAAAAATAATTTAAATTACATGTATACTTAAAGAATAAATAGTAAAAATTTGGTAATATGTGGATGTCGTATAGTTATCATACATAACCTTATTGCAATTAAAAATCAACAAAAGACTCGTAATAGTAGAAAAATTCCATTGAAACCTCCAAAGTTGTCTAGAATTCAGCGAAAAGCTTCACAAAAGTGTATGTTTGCATCTTATCTCCCTAGCAAGCTGTCAGCAAGCATATCTATCAGATAAGATAAATGTTATCACTTATGCATGGAAGTGCAAAAATATGAAAAGAAAAGGTGAAAATTTGAGACAGAAAGTTTTAACTACACAAGTTGAAGACAGATATGCAATACAATATTGGCAACACGAAAAAAAACTGAAAATGAATGAAAACAATTTTAGTACTCGTACGAGCATCAAATGTTGTTAGAAAATTCAATATACTTGTAGACGGGTTTGGGGTTGTAGTAAATTTCGCTACAAAAACACTTCATTATTGCTTGGGAAATAAAGTTAGCGGCAAATTCAAGCGCAGTATAGAACCTTTTGCTTGAAGTGGAAAAAATATTGGGGAAGTAGGCGCCACACAAAAAAAACCTGGCGCTGAAACTCCCCGCTTTCCAGCTGTAAGTAACTAGGTAAATAAAATGCCAAGCGCTAACTGGCGCAAACCAGCCGAAAATAACTTAAATAATTTAGCACCTTCGCGTATGAAGAAAATATAGACGACGCCCAAGAGATTACAAAAGACACATTTGCGGGTTTTCATATATGCATAAATATGTGGTATATACATTAGGGTGGTCCAAAATGCATGTGAAAAAGTAAAGTTGGAATTTTTATGCTCTCACCCCCTAGGATTGTTCTATACCGAAAAAAATGTATCCCTATTTTTTTTTTGGAATCAAAAAATGTTTCGAGTTCGCTCAAAGCGCCCAAAATGTTCCATGTTATAGAATTCTTAAGAATCAATATTTTTCGATCGGAAAACTCGGTTTATCTGCAGGATATTCCCAATAATAACACCCAATTGTTTATTTTTTCATCGCAACTATAGTTTATAGGTCCGTCCAAAATCCACAGAACCCCCCAAAAATGCAATGGGGTACCAATAAAAAATCGTTAGTGTTAAAAAATGGTTAAATAAGCAATTGGGTATTATTATTGAAAGTCTCCAGAAGAGAACCAGAGTTTTCCGATCGAAAAATATTGATTTTCTAATTCTCTAGAATTTCTAGAATTCTATACCATTTCTACGAAGTTGTTTTTTCCTCATAAAAATACATGGAAAACTTTGAGCGCTTTGAGCGACCACTAAATATTTTTTTATTTCTAAATAAAATAATAGGGGTATACTTTTTTTTGATATGGAACAATCCTAGGGGGTGAGAGCATTACAATTCCGACTTCACTGTTTTTGGACCACCCTAATATACATACTTTTAAACCCAAGAAAATCACTGAGGTTTCTTCCGAGTCTCCAAATTTTTTTCTTTAACCCTATTTTGAAAGACAAATTAAATGTATTTGTGTCTATAGTGTAGGCTGTGACGGAGGAAACTTGTAAAAATGCCAGAAAACACGAAGNTTTCTAAATAAAATAATAGGGGTATACTTTTTTTTGATATGGAACAATCCTAGGGGGTGAGAGCATTACAATTCCGACTTCACTGTTTTTGGACCACCCTAATATACATACTTTTAAACCCAAGAAAATCACTGAGGTTTCTTCCGAGTCTCCAAATTTTTTTCTTTAACCCTATTTTGAAAGACAAATTAAATGTATTTGTGTCTATAGTGTAGGCTGTGACGGAGGAAACTTGTAAAAATGCCAGAAAACACGAAGATTAAGCCAATGATAGGGTATAGATATGTATTAAATTTGGTTTAGGGCGACCAAGAGTCGCAGTAATTTTGAGTAGAATTGAGGTAGCTAGCGATAAAACAAAGCAGAAAAAATACACGAAGCGGAAAAACGAAGCAACAGTCAACACAAACACGAATATACATACATAAGTTTCGTGTGAAAAGGAAGTAAACTGAAATGAAACAGATACATACCAAAAGACGGATGTAAAAGTTAAGGAATGCTTCCGCATAGCTATGCTAATGGTTGTAGCGCTGAAAAGTATGCAAAGAGTTGTGTAAGCGTGTGTATAATCGAGAGACGGTGTGAGGGTGAGAGAGAGAAAGTGAGAGCGGGTTTGTGTGCATGTGTTTGTCACCAGTGCGCGTGTGTTGACCAGGAAAAGTGGGTCAATCGATCGGTTTTTGGTGGCCGCATTTGTTGCCACTGCGCGACTTTATATTGTAGCGTTGCCTACTTCAAGGCGACAAACGCCAGCTCACCAACACACAGCACAGCAGCAGCAGCAGCGACTACACCACCCTGACAGAAAATGGAACAGAACGAGTTACTCCATCCCCCCTATAAGGGTGTTGGCTACGAGTAAATGCCAAGTGCGAGACCGAGAGACCAAATGATTTTATACATATCCACCAGTTTGAAAACGAGGGCAGCATTAAGAGAACTTTGCAGAAAGAGTAATTGCGGTGGCTGTGCAGCGCTTTTAGTTAGAGGAAAAACCCATGAAAAATTGTGTCAAAAGCTCTTTTCTCTCCATCTTGTTCTTTTTTTTTTGCAGAAGTTAGGTGCTTAGAGCTTTCGTCAGTACACGAGCATCGCGCGTTTTGATTGTACGGTTCAAGAAAGTAAGTCAGTATTACATAGACGCCTTTTTACAGTTACTTGAACACATACATATGTACATATGTACGTACATACACCATGACAATTATTACATCAGCTACATTACGTATTTTATGTACTTAAGAATTTATTGGGGTTACTTTTGCAGCTGAGCTTGTTTTCTTTTTTGTTTGTGTCGAGATTGTGTGCCTCCCTACTTGCTTACACTTTACCGCACTCCCTCCTCGCTAGCAAGCAATTGCAAATTTCACCCCTTTTCATCGCTTGGCAAAGCACTGCTGCTTCACTGTCGCAAGCGAGTAGATATGTACATACATACATAATTGTGCCTCGACAAAGGAGTTGTAACAAAAGCAATCACCAGCAGCAGCTGGGCAGCAGGTCAGCGGGGGCGGTTGTTGGAGTCGCAAGGGTCCTACTGCAAATTATGTTTTTTCCTGCATATTACTTTATGTTTTGATTCCTTTGTTATTTCTGTCATTGTGTCACATACGTATGTATGTATGTATGTATGTATGTATGTACATACATATATGGGTCGTCAGTTTGGCCACAGCTGTACTTGGTTTAGTTATACAGTTATTTTTTTTGTGCATTTTTTCACATACTTAGTTCTAATTTCTTGTTTTTCCTGTGTTTCCGGTGTTTTCTTTTCTATTCCAATTTTATTGCCAATTTTCCATTTTGCTGGTTTTCTATGCTGCCTTCACTGTCCTGTTTCCCATTTTGTGTNTTCCGGTGTTTTCTTTTCTATTCCAATTTTATTGCCAATTTTCCATTTTGCTGGTTTTCTATGCTGCCTTCACTGTCCTGTTTCCCATTTTGTGTTCTAATAAAATTGGATTTGTGTGGGTATGCGCGTGTGTGCGTGTTTTCCTATTATTTTTTTCTGAGCCGTCCGTTTGATTGGGAAATGTTATAATTTCTTCCGCCAGAGTAGNGCCTTCACTGTCCTGTTTCCCATTTTGTGTTCTAATAAAATTGGATTTGTGTGGGTATGCGCGTGTGTGCGTGTTTTCCCATTATTTTTTTCTGAGCCGTCCGTTTGATTGGGAAATGTTATAATTTCTTCCGCCAGAGTAAG
Source organism: Rhagoletis zephyria (assembly GCF_001687245.7). NCBI lineage: Eukaryota > Metazoa > Arthropoda > Insecta > Diptera > Tephritidae > Rhagoletis > Rhagoletis zephyria. The sequence continues at coordinate 40,816 of NW_016160575.1, read as the reverse complement.
TTTAATATTTTCATTGAAGTGAATTGCATTTGGCGAAAAATATGCTTGGGCTACACACAAACTGATGACATTGCGACGTCCCGAAAGAAACTTTGATTTTATCATTTACTATACGTACATAGATGAAATTATTGAGCTATTCACGACAAAAAATTTAAAGCCAAACATTTTCATGCACACATTTTGGTGTGTTGTGCTATCCTAGTTTAATTTTTTTTATCCGATGTCCAGATGTTGATGGCACGAATANTATACGTACATAGATGAAATTATTGAGCTATTCACGACAAAAAATTTAAATGCCAAACATTTTCATGCACACATTTTGGTGTGTTGTGCTATCCTAGTTTAATTTTTTTTATCCGATGTCCAGATGTTGATGGCACGAATGATTGAACAACCGATTATAATCAGTTACTTACTTTCAGTTAACGATTTAATTGTATCAAAATGTATCATTTGATTAATCGAATGATTAACCGATTAATTTTCCTAATAAGCGAAAACAAACTTCACTCACACAAAGACCTGTAAACAAAATTACGTAATCATAAGTTGGCGCTCTAGCCACCAAATAATATTTTGGCAATTTTTTGTTGAAGTGTTGCCCACCCTACAAGAAAAGGACTTTTAAGACTGACCGATTTTCAATACACACAAAAAACGCTGTAAAAATTTTCCTACAATTTTAAGGCAGTAAAGCAGAGACCTTAAGTTAACATCAATCGAGGCCATATGTTCAAAAGGGATGCAAAATCACATGCACACAAAACAATTGGTTGGATTTTTCAGAGATCCCTTAAATTCTGACTTAAAATATGAAGCCAGATGACCAGATGACCAGTCATATGACGGCAAATGTCTTGTAGGGCATTTTATATAAGAAAATCCACCACACTGCCAGCGATGAAAAACAAAAAGTCAGCGGTGAGTCGTAGCTACTTAAAACTACTTCAAAGGAATCTAATTAAAAAGCTCGAAATTTTTACGAAAGTTTGGTGCATTTTTTATATTGCATAATGTTTGAAATTTGGACAGTTTTGTTAAAGAATAAACTACATTTTTTATAAAAATAATTAAAATTAAATAGCATAAAAGAAATTGTTAAAACTTGCCAAGATGTGGTGCGCTTATAATTTTGAAACGTGGTGTATAACGGGTGGTATACTACTAGCTGATTTTTTATTTATTGTTTTCCCTTTGGTTTTAGTTTTCTTGATCGCATCATAGCGTAAACTTCCATAATTGTTCAAAGAAATTTATCTTTTAATAAAATAACCAGGTTTGTATGCCTTATCAAATGGTTTTTATTCATTTTCGCTTTTAATCGAAAGGATGGATTAATCGATTAAGTTCCCGTGATTAGCTGCAATTAATAATCGAGTGCTTCCGATTAATCAATTAACCAATTGAGAGGATAATATTTTTTTTCCATAACTAGATATGTCCAGGCAAGGTCAGATGTATGAAGTGCCTTTTGAATGCATCTGCGGACAAGTGACAAACCCTTTCCGAGCATACTCGTAGAGGCAGGCAAGAACTTTGTGAAAAAGAAAAAAAAAAACAATAACGAAACCAAAATCCGATACGACTCCTTCTTATTAGGCTATAAAACCGTTTGTCCGTTAGGGTAGGGACCAAACAACTTCCCCAATTGCTTCTCTCGTTTGCGAATTTGCGCCAGACTGGTCCTTCTGCAGTTGGTACTTCCATAGCGACGAAATGTGGCTGATGACGTCGTCACTTATTCTTTATTAGAACTCAGAACCTGCTGTTATGGAATCCGATGAGAAAACAGTTCTCAGTTCAGTACCTAATTAAATCAGCACCCCTTGTGCAACCAACGGGCATAGTACATGTGGTGAGAATTTCTTTAGAAAATAGGTTGCCGGCTGCCATTATCAGCATCCACTCAAAATCATCGGCGTCGATTCAGCAGTGCTGGGTGGAGACAGACGTCAAATTCAAGAGTCTCGTAATATACTATGTCCTTGACTATCTAACTCAATTTCAAATTTTTGTTCTGCGTGACATTTTGATTTGACATTGCGCTCAACGAAATCAAATGCAAACGCACGCAAGTTAATTTCGGGTGACGCGAGAAAAAAATTCTACGGCGTGCGTACCAAAACACAAGCCGCGATTATTAGGTTAGCCTGTAAGCGATTTTGGCCGAGTTCAACAAAGCACGCCAGCCAATTGGAAATGCCAAGTGAAGCTAAGTCCTTCTCTGCTTGGTCTTTGCAACGCCGAAGGGGCATCCTTCTTCCTCTGCTACCAACAGTGGGTTCCGAGTTGAATAATATTAGAGCTGAAATGTTGGTGTCTACTCGAACGACATGGCCAAGCCAGCGGAGCTCCTGTAGTTTAATTCGCTGCAATGTGCCCATGTCGTTGTAAAGTTCATACAGCTCGTCGTTCCATCGTCTGCGGTACTCGCCATGGCCAATGAGTAAAGGCCTATGAATCTTCCGCAAAATCTTGTTGTCAAGAGTGACTCTGCATAGGCCTTCGGCATTCGGATGGCTAAAATAAGCTCGGCGTGCGAGTCAGTTGTGTAAAGTGTAATAGCCCGAACACAAGGAAAACAATGAGCTACGGACCAAAGCTGTCAAATTATTTTTCCACGTATTCTTATGTAGATAATTATTTTGGCGACGACATGGATACGCGACGACTGTGGTTGTTGCCAGATTAGATCTATTTCTATTTTTCCAGCGCCAGATAAGGTTCTTCCTCTTCTTTTAATTCAAACTCATACAAATTCATGATGTCGCTGCCGCGTTCAAAAAAATCATGTCCCATGTCCAAAAATCCAAAAAATCCCAACCGTTCATATTGACCTTATCTGTCCCTCATGCGTCATGCTAGGTCTCTTAATATCAAAATTTGCCGAACCATATCTGAGTTTTCAAAGAATTCATTGCACCTGAAACAATGCATTATGGAGTCACCAGGAGTCTGCGGGTTAAACTTAGAAAAGGCCATTTTTCCGTGTGCTAACTTTCGGTGGAGTTATTCCTTTTCATGTAGTTAATATACATACGTTGTAAGTATGAAACAAATCGGACTATAAATACGGAGTTTTCAAATATCTCGACACGTGCGCCACTTGTCAGATTAACTCATATTTCGTGTTGCATTGTCATCGGATTCTGATCCAAGTGTGAAGTTTCAAGTCTCTACGTTATCGGGAAGTTGGTCAAAAATTTATTGCGAAATCTTCCCCTAACAAAATACATACATACATGGGCATGGCTGTTTTAAATCATACTTACCCCGCTTTAGACTTGCACTAAACTCTTACCGCGAGCAATGCGGACCAGCAGGTACCGAAAACGTAGAGCACGTATTTTTCAAGTATCCCCGTTTTAGCTCCATGAGGTTCGCACTTAATCGTAAGCTTGGTTTGTGCGTTAAGGAAGCCTGGAAAGGTGTCTACCGTAATGACAGGTGGAAAGTTCATAGGGAAAGTCCGCTTTCTTGAAAAGTTACGGCATATAAAAGGCGAACCTCTCAACTAATATCGAACAACTAGCATTAAGCTGCTGCATTCGGACAGTACTAGCCTTAGAAACGAACTTCTTAGTGGTACAAGACAAAAGGGGTTGGTAGGGTTAACACCAACCAAGACAAACAGTGGAATAACATGAACAGTAACAGATGTAGAGCTTAGTGCTCAAACCGCCCCCCGACGAAATACTTAACGGTGGTACCGGGGGGATCGGTACGTAGACGGTAGGACGTTTAGTGAGTTAAAGTCTCACATTCGATGCTTCCTCCTCTGAAAAAAACATACATACATACCGAGCAAGTTAAATAAAAGCTTGTAAAAAGCACAAATATTTTTCTATTTAAAGCCATATAAATAATTAAAATTTGGTAAAAACTAACAGAGCTAAAAATTGTTTAGTGCGGGAAGTCATCTAAAAATTTGAGGTGTTAGAAAAATTAAAAAAACAGTTTCGTGAATCACTCGACCAGCCCTGCGACTTGTACTAGGTCACTTAAAAAGCTAATGGTCAGTGTAACACTGTGTAATAAAAAAAAACATAGTTTGCACTTATGAAGTGTTAAGAAAATGTGAGGCAAAATCTAATTTCTCTGCTAATTTCTCCGTAATGGAATACATATGTATAAATTTCTTTCAACAGATTTTCACTGACAGTTTGAAATTTATGCCACAGTTATGCGAAGTATGCATAATCAGACCATAACAGTATTGCAATTGCATACAAGCTTCGCAGTGCGCATGCCAACAAAAAATGCGGAGCAGAGTGAGCGCACTCCTGAAAGTATGCAACAAATTATGCCTTGTTTGCCTTGTTAGCGAATGACAGGGTGCATATGATGATTACTTTATTTATTTTTTATTTCCGTTATTCAAACAACTGTTTTTCGATGATACATTACCGAACGCTTTTTTCAGCGACTTATTTTTGTTTTGTTATATTTTTTTTAATTTTCGATTTTTGTTTCAAATTGCTCAAAAATTGGAGATTTTACTTCTTTATTTAATAAATTCATTTTATTGGTGTTCGCCTCTAGTTTTATTTGTGTGTGAATCGGTTAATTGCCATAGGGAATAAGTCAGCATATCAAATTACGCGATTGACCACTCACGTCTCCACGTGAAAAAACTGTTATAGAAAAAACTTTCCTCTAAAATCAAGTAAATTTGGTTTATTTTGGCAATTTTTCTCTGTGTACTTGTCTAAATGATTTTATTAAAGACGCATACCTTCGGTCGTACCTGCCGGTTAAGAGAGGGCATGCAACCGTGGCAAATGTACAGTACGAAATGGAAATCTAAATGTGCTTAGTTCAGACACAAACCTTGTTTTCATATCCGCTATTTTATTTACAAGCTGAATAAGGTCGGATATCTATTATACATATGTTATTTGTTTGTGTTATTTATGGCCTTATACCAATTATATTCAACAATTGTTGAATATTATACATGTGCTCATATCTTTACAATAAACTACATTTTATATCTGATTCCGTTCGACAACAGACAAATTTGTAATGAAGCATTCCAACGAAAAATTGGCTGCATTTCTTTATTCATTCTGAACGTTTGGAATAAACTTTTTTGTTTACTTATTCTTTAGAACGTTCCTGATGATATGTTAACATATATTTCAATCGCATTCTGTTTATTCTGGCTGTGAAATGGGATTATCCGGAATGTATAAAGAAACGCAGCCATTGTAAAGCTTTTTCAGTTTACGGTTCTTGCTAACTGCCCGTCTCCACAGTATAAAGTTTATATCTCGATACATATGTTAGAATATAAATAGCCAATGGAGACCGCTCATTGCTCTTCAAGAGCAATATATATCAGAGCTTATATCTTGCCATCTATTACCGGAAATTTGGTAGTTTGACAGCTACATTTTCATTTACTTCGTGACTGCAACATCATTATTATTTTAATATAAAAGCAAAGATTGAGCTGTTTCCTGTTAAAATATTTGTAATTATGTACTTGGATGTAAAATAGCCTATTTTCTAAATTCATTTTCAAAGCTATCTTACAAATGCTTATATCAAGATATAAAAAGCCCACACAAATATTGCCACTGATATAACTTATATCTAGCGACCAAAATGACAGCTGGGCAGCAATAAATTTTATCCTGTGGAGACGGTCAGTAAGGGCAAAGATTTTTTTGGTTTTAAAATTTTAGCAAAAGTTATTATAAACAATTTATCCGATTGCAAATCGTCGTTTAAAGTACAAAACCGCGTATCGTCAAGCGCTTATCCATTCATACTAAAATATCTATACTTAGACATAAGAAGAAGAGATAATTGTGGATAAAATAGAGAAGCGTTTTGAAATAAGATAGGTTTCACTCTATCCTTTAAAATTTTGGCAACCTCACATAAGAGGTTTTGCATTTTCTTGATACGCGGTTTTCTACTTTAAACGACGAAATGAAAAGCATGTTCGTATATGGATATGGATTGTTTGAAATCTATCTCAAATTTGTACTTGCGCTCTAGAAATTTTAGGTCTATGTTATGTAGTTCGACTATTGAATTAAAGACTTGTTGTCAATTAAATGTAATGAAATTGTTTATAAATCATGACTCCGTCGTAGTATTTAGTTATATTATTCTGCAACTAAACTAACGAAGCAACGAGCTCGGTGTGAAGACCTCTAATATTTTTCAAAAATTATGTTTGTACTTATATACATACATTCTGCAAAAGGCAGATCGAAAGGGTCCGTTAGTGATACAGTTATTGAAGGAAATTCAATGCACCAGAATGAATGTTTTCTCTAAAATAATGTTTGCATAATTATGTCTCGTGAAAATTAGAAACTACATCTGCAATATTCTCGTTTGAGGTTGTTAGAAATTAAAATACATGTGTCTATGTATAATTAATGATGGGCGAGACAAAGATGTCTTAGTCGACTATCTAGATTGTTCAAATACCTCCATTAGTCTCTATGTTTTCTCTCGTAGGCCAATTGCCAGTCGCGAATAGTCGTGCTGTCAAATTAACATTTTATTGTTGGCCTGCCTCGATGGTTTTCTGTCCCAGACTCTGGCAACGAATTGTCAATCACGTTTAACATTCGATAACGATCGGCCAAAAAATGTCGGACCAGCTTGTGGAACATGATAACTTTATTTGTACATGCACTCAATACATATAATAACTAAGAAGAAGCTAAAAAGCATATCCTTGTTGGTTGGTAAACAAATAAAATAAGATTAACGATGGTAATTATAGGATTCTGCGGATTGCCTTTTAATTTTAATTTTATAGAGAGGATATAAAACGACTGTTTAATGTTATGAATAGTAACTAAACGCAGACACGTTATTTGCAGCAAATTTTCCTTAGCTCGTATACCCAACAATTATCGCAATCAGTATAAATTTAATTGAGAATTTACACATTGTTACGAAGTAATAATACATATTAAATATGTTCGATAGACCAATTATACTTTTGTATTACCAATGCAAAGTCTAGAGTATCTGTAACGATGTGATCGAACATAAAACATCGATCAGTGAGTCGATTACTGCGATTCTTGACTAAAACTTGACTCGCATCTAGGATTCCAAACTGTTCGATAGTGCCAATTGACATGCAGTTGACACTGACTTTACGCAAAAATAACCTTTATCAAAAACCCTATCATCGTTTCTGACCACATATAGTTTGACGACTAGGTTTTGCTGTGTATTTGATGTTAAACTAAGCTTAAACTATAATATAGCACAAGTCTTATTACACGTAAAATATTGTTGGTTTAAGCTCTTATTAGCCGAAATTTACGCTTGACAACGAACTTCGACCTACTAATAGTTTAAACAGAATACCTTTTAATTTGTAATACACAACATACATATGTATGTATGGCATACATTGTATGTACATGTACCTATAATATATTTTAAAATAGACTATAATAACCAAATGAGACTTTTTAAAACAGTCACTTGCAACGACATGCGGAACCCGTTATTTAATGCAAATACATGTCCATATACCATAGTTGCCAACTTAGTGCTTTAAGCACTAGATTTAGTGCTTTTTGAAAATTAAAACGCCAAAAAAAATTATTTTGTGCCTAGTGCCTTTTTTTCTGAACTGAAATTACTTCGAGATAGTTAAAACCTGAAAAAATTTGATAAAAAATTTGATTCAAAAAAATTTGGTGCTTTTAGTGTGGTAAAACGCTTTTTTTCCAAGTTTTTGGTGCTTTTTGAAAATCGAAAGATGGCAACACTGCCATATACATATACTTAAATGAATATCACACATGTACATAAATAAATAGTACATCGAAATCAAACTGTTTAAGCTTCAAATTTTATCTTACGAAGTGTTAGAGAATCATAATGTACGCCTACTCGCTTCGTGAAAATTATGGACAATAATATGGCAAACCGGTGTAGGTGCATCATTTCTTGATATCAAGCGTTTGTTCACAGGGTTAGGTACTAAAGAAAATACAAATTTTATTAAATAAAAAATTTGCATTTGTACTCTATAGGAGCAGTTGTTTGGGCTTATTCATAAAAATCTAATTGATTTAACAACCTCTAAGGACAGTTCCATAAAAATTGGGTGATTTAAATATGAAAATGTATGGTGTTTTCAAAGCAAAACATCGATGCACTATCGATTGTGAAACATACATACATGTTTGCATTTTTCTCTAATAACTGTATTTGGTAAAAATATATTAAAAAGCGGCTGATGTAAGCCACAGTTAGTGTTAGAAGCTAAATTTTAAGAAAAGTGACCTCCAAGATGTGTTTTAAAATACACCTACAAAATAAGTTCTAACCATTTTTTTGTTAATTAATTTTAGTATTTTTTTTTATCAAAATATAGTTAGTTTTTTAACAAAAACCGTACGAATCCTAGTTTAAACTTTCCAAATTTTTGCGTACATATATAGTTTTTTAGCCCATTCAAGTGTAAGATTTAAATGGCTTATATTAGCGTTGATTTTTTAGATTTTTTTTGTCGCATTTGTTTCCATAACGAATAAACACAATTTATTTTTATACGGACGAAAACCGTAATATCTTCGGCAGATAAACAAATTCCCAATACTCAACGGTCCTTTTTGGCTATTTGTAACTTGCACTATATTCGAACCAAAGATGGATTCTGAAATATAGCCAAGATTTTATATTTAACGGTACATGAGAGAAAAACTATCGAATGTGGCGTGAAAAACATCGATGTTGGAGAAAATTTGAAAACATCGATACTACCGATCTCCCCTTACAGAAATTTCTCACTCGTTTGCCTTTATTTTTAGAACACGAATACGAAAAGAGAAAGAGGCAATCAACAGGAGAAAGTATTTGACCGAAATGAAAAGGAACCCTTAAATATGTAAAGCTCAAGAACTTCCATTTTATAACCAAATTTGACAAAAGATGACGAAAAATCGTTCAAAAATACATAAAATTTATATCTAATATTTTTTGGACGAGCTTTGTTTTTATTTTTAACCGATTTCAAAGAAAAGAGAACGTTATCGATTCGTCGGAATATTTTTATTTTTATGTACGTTACCACATAATTTTGAACCACATTAACCGGTTTCTATAATTCTATTTCTAAAGGAAAGGTGGTATCATGCTAATGTCGTTTAGATCCGATCATTGAATCATGCAGAAATTAACGGTACTCTTTATATGAGAATTGAAGTTGGTTTTTTTTTTTTTAATTACTTGTTATAATGAACTGCTTAGTTTAGTTTTTGCTTGTTGCTGAGGGAGCATTAATATCTACAATGTTAACTAGTGGTTGCAGTGAGATGAGATAAGTTGAGATAAAGTAAGGTGAGCAAAATGAGTGGATAATAAACGTCTTAATCTTCAGTTTTATATTTACCCTTGGCTCTTTACCTTCACCTTCACCTCTATCTCCATTTTTTGTCATCATATTTGCCTTTCTTTTTGTCTTTATCATCGTCTTCGTATTTTTCCCTGATTATGGCTTTGTTTGAATCCTGACCCCATTCTTTATCTTATCTTTAATCTTAATCTTACTCATCTTCATCTCACTCTTCATTTTCCTCTTCATATATATCTTCCTCACCACCTTCGTCTTCTCCTTAATCTCAATCTTGATCTTTGTCAATATTTTTATACCCGGTGATAATGGACGATTCTTTCATGCTGGGCGCTATCATCAGGCAGAGCTAGCATTAAGGAAGCAGTCGATGTCTGTTAAAGTGCTCGACTTGGCAGGGGAATTTTCCCCGGTCAGACTCATTTGGGTACCAGGCCATATTGATATTGCAGAGAATCTCGTTGTGGGGCAAGAAAGGTACCCTCAAATTGTACTTACTGGGTAAAGAGTGGGAGTACTTTATCTTTGTAAGTTTATTGGGAGGATACTAAAGTACTGGTTTTCACGCGATGGGGCTAAATATCACACCGAATCGTCACTGTTTACAGAACAATGAGGTGGAATCAAAACTTTTTCTGCCTAGACTTCGTGAGGCTGCGAAAAATATTTACTTAGTACAAAATAAGTTGTTCCTTGCAAAAATTCATTATTTTTATCTTACTTATCTTATCTCTTATTGACACTGTTATGAAGTTATAATAAGGTTCAAAATTGTTTGATTCATCTTTTTTTTGCTTTATTTTTTGCCCATTTAGCCTTTTCTCTGAAAAGGTTTTGGCAACACTGCCAACCACGCCCACCTTCCATACAATGGCAATTTAAAAAATACGAAAAATGTGATAAATCAATAAATACTGAAACCAATTCACACAAAATCGATATTTGCACTAACATCTCATTAATAGATAAGACTTTTATAAATTTCTGGCTACATAAGCGTAAAACTAAGTTCACTTCCCATTTGAGGGTAAATTTCCGAAATACGAAAACTCCGATATTTCAATAACTAAGGAAGTAAATTTAATTCAAGTTAATATATGGCTGACTTCCAAAACGTATCAATACAATGTTTGGACACTGTTATACTGCGGTATTCAAACTGTTTGTATATGCAGAGTTGCGACACATTGCAACCATATACATTGCATATTTTAAATATTCAATATAGCAATGAACAATTTTTCTGAATTTTCCATTTCTAAAACACCAATGCTAACCAATAACAAACGAAGCATCAACTTTGTTTCTGATGCGCTGATTGCTCGAGCGATGCGTTTCGATAACTTTTCGGCTGCGTTTTGGAACAGTATACATTGTCAATATTTTGTAGTTCGGCGTTATGGAACCTTATACTTTGTACGTATGCAAAGCAATTGACGTTTTGGAAGTCAGCCAATTATAGTGAAATTCGAAATGCACTACCACTAAGTGCATAGTGACAGTGAACACCATTTTTCACTACCACTAACCATAATGTGTGACACCGCCCACTTACGAACACATAATTGAGTGTATATGACCAAATCTCACGAGTTGTTAAATTTTTCGACAAAAACATATTTTGGTGGAAATTGGTAATACACCTATTTTAGAAAATTCATGATCTGCAGTTTTGTACATAGAACAGGATTCTAACGCGACATTGTATTTAAATAAAAACTGAAAAAGATGTACTAAACAAGTAAAGAAGTATAAGCTCGTCCGAAACCGAACTTTATATACTCGGTGCAGGTATCAAATACCTTTGCACGATACTTAGGACTGTTTTCTCGATTTCAAACGTTTTCGATAATATGTTGAGTTAGGCAGTTTGCTAGAAATCGATGAAGTGGTTACCGAGATACACTGTTGTAGTCATAAAGTGGGCCCAATTCCTTAAAGTCTATAGCAGTCTTATTTATTGTTAAGAGATTGTTGTAACTTTTAACTTGGAGTAATTTAGCGCCTTTACTTAGTTACTGAAATATCGGAGTTTTTATATTTCTGAGACTTACCGTTATACGGGAAGCGGGTGTAATTTTAGTCTGATTTGAATAATTTTTCACAAATTTCTTTTCCGTACCAAGGTTATTAAGTGTACCGAGTTTGGTAGAAATTGATAAATCGGTTACCGAGACACACATTTGTGGTCATAAGTGGGCGGCCCATAATTATATAATTATAATAATATAATTTTCTGCTAAGTGGTGATTGCAACCATCGATTTTAAGTGAATTTTCCTTAGCAGTTGCTGATTTATGGCAGTTTTCGAGTTTTTGTGGTTATTGCCCGATTTCAAAGATTTTGAACAGTTTTCTTAGCTAGACCCTGGGCAAGTCACGCACCGGGTTTGGTAAGGATTGGTTAAGCGGCTACTGAGATACAGCATTTCATTATTTAGTATGATTTTTTTGCAACTTTTTGGATACATTAGAATGCTGATAACATATTAAGCAGTAATATAATGAAAAACTCATAAGAAATGCATTACATTATTTATCACGCGTATAACACATTACTACTTTTCCCACTGGGTATACCCGTATTTGCGTATGTAACGTATACGCCCCGTACTACCATACACTGTCACTATCGCGTTTAAGCTGATAAAACTTTGCGTGACATTTATAACTTTGCCAGCGAAGCACAAGACGTAAAAGGTATGCCACAATTAACCAGGGACCGAAAATAATCGTTATCATGAAGGATTTTTATTTAAAAATCATTTTTAATCGTTATTTTATGATTTTTATATTTTCGATCAAAAATAATCGTTATTTTATGATTTTTATTTTTTCGATCATTTTTAATCGTTACTTTATGATTTTTATATTTTCGATCAAAAATAATTGTTATTTTATGATTTTTATTTTTTCGATAATTTTTAATCGTTACTTTACGATTTTTATTTTTTTGATCATTTTTAATCGGTATACTATGATTTTTATTTTTTCGATCATTTTTAATCGTTACTTTATGATTTTTATTTTTTTGATCATTTTTAATCGTAATCGATCGAAAAAAATAAAAATCACAAAATAACGTTTAAAAATGATCGAAAAAGTAAAAATCATAAAATAACGATTAAAAATGATCAAAAAAATAAAAATCATAAAGTAACGATCAAAAATGATCGAAAAAAAACATAACGATTAAATTTTTATTTTTATTATAAAAATCATAACGGTTACGGTCCCTGCAATTGACGCCAAGAAAACAATTTCTTACTGCTTTTTTACTCGTAAAAATTTCTGTGGATTTTATATTTTTAGTTTTAAAAATATCAACAATGTAATTAATTTTATGTTTTCGCCTGAAAATTCGAATTCGGACGAAACACAATAAATATTAAACCTTATTCTATGATTTTTATTTTTTCGCTCAACGAAATTAGTTATTGAGTGATTTTTATTTTTTATTAATAGTAAATGTTCTATGAATTTTATTTTTTGGCGCAGAGATATTAATTATTATTTAGTTTTATTTTTCCACTTAAAAGTAATGACTACACTGTGCAACACATTTTTCTAACGGAAAAACTTTCAACTCAGTTCGATTGTACTAAAAGGGTTTTGCAAAGTTAGCTAGCTTTTAAAAGATATTGGCGTTCAAAATTTGGACCTTGCATTTAAAAAAAAAAAATCCAGTAAATCGCTTACGTCGCGCTCTATTACTTCCCCTACTCGTTCTACATACGTCTTCATACTCCACCATAAAATTTTCGCTAATATTGCCTCAGGAGATTGCTTTCCTCTATACCTGATCAAATGAAGTTTATTAAAAGGTTGTTTGAAGAAGGGAAAAAAAAAACAATTTCATAGGTGCGAGAGGTATATAAAGCTCGGTTTCGCCAGAGCTTAGACATCGTTACTGGTTAGTTTTAAGATTGTAAAAAACGAATAATGTTCGTAAATGGCTCTGTGTATGAGTGTCGCTCTCAGCTGTTTTATGTACATATTTTTTAACAATAACAAAATTAAAAATTTATATGTCTCTTTATATGCGCTGCTGTTTTCCAGACATAATGATAGCCCTTTGCGTTGGTTCTTTAGTGGAAGTGGTTTTTAGGTGGCGGGTCCCAAACTCAGAACAAACCCTTGCTGGGAGAATGGTAGCTCCTCTATTTTAATGCATATTAAAAAATTAGTTAATTCTATTGAAGTAAAACACACACGTTTACATACGTATAGGTATTTTAATAATAAAGAAATATTCAGTAACAACGGAATGGCTACTGCTTTCTTACAGCTAATCTTTTGAGCAATTTCGCGGCGACATTCGTACCTGGCGGCGTGTTGTGGTTTTGCTACGCCAGACATCCAGAGTCATATGATATGCGCAAGTATATATATATATATATATGTATGTGTTTTTAAATACCACCAGACATAATTTTTTATCACAGAATCAACAATCTGCGTTATCGCTTGCTAAACAATACAAATTGCCTTTCCATCACTTACTTAGTTCAACATTTTGGGTGCATTCCACAACATCAAAATACAAAGCATCAGTCTCTTTTATTTCTAAATCTCAGTAGATGTAATGCCAAATGTGCGCAACGACGGCTAGATGCTAGTTTTCAACTTGGTTGCGCAGGTTAGACTTTTTTCTAGTGCGGTTTATAAATAAAAGAGACTAATGCTTTGTATTTTGATGTTTTGGAACGCAGCCTTTCATACAATTCTTATAGCTAGATTGTTATAGATATTCAATTAAATTAGGTAGGAAATAACTTTGTTCCAAAAATAATACGCACACCAGCTGCGACATGTATACAACTTGTTTTTTCGTTACAATTTATAATTACAAATTAAAGCAAAATAAGTACTTATTTATACATAAGATTATAAAAATTACTGCCTAAGAGTAAAAAGTTGCTAAGTCCACTTTTTTTGTATTATTGTATATTTTGATGCAAAAGCAAGAACAATAAAAATGCTAAAGGTTTGATTATGGAAACTTAACGTAACTCAGATATTCTATTAAATGCATGTTGATAACATTTGGACAGGCGGAACTTAAAGTAACTTAATGCCACGTCGAAGTCTATTTAATTTTGATTTTCTAAGTTCTAACTTAGGTTAAGTTAAGTTAAGTTGCCATAATCAGAGTTTAACTATTTAATTTCCAACCGTTTAGATTCAGCTATGTACATTTGTTATTCCAAGTGACAAGTCACAAGGAATATAAAGCTACAACTTCGTTTTAAAATTTTTGCAAAATAAGTGCTTCAAAAAATTGGTTTGTAAGGTTTTTTCTCCTGTACAATTTAAAAAACTGGACTTAGCAACTTTTTTCTCTAAGCTAGCGATATGTACATTTGTATGTACTTGCATGTGGTTGCACAAGAGCGGCGCATGTGCAGAAATTGTTTACATAAAGCAAGCAAAACATTACATTGCTAAATTAAAAGCGAAAATCCATGATACATACATATTTCCTATACACACATGCATCCATCTATTTAGGTGTACATATGCACATATAATAAACATAATCATAGTACATACATAAATATATATAGTATGCGAATTATATTTTCCCAAAAAAAAAAATAAAAATTAAATTTCTTTAATAAAAGTTATACAACTTTTTAAGCACTACTTCATTTCATACACATGCATACATACATATGTACATACGTAAATACATATAAATATGTGTATATGTATGGAAAAGTCCATCACTTTCATACTTTCCGTGGATTATAAACTCCAAGAAACGTGTTGCATTGTGAGCAATAATGATTGCCAGTCCGACAGCTGTTCATGCAATAGGGCACCAAACAAGCACAACAACAGAAACTGCAATGGAATGCAATAAATTAGTTTTTTTTTTTTATAATACATTTTTACAATAGATAGTTTTAAGGTTTTATTGTGAAAAATGTGTACTTTGGCAGTAAAAAGTAATTATTTTCGTTTATTGATTTTCCTCTCTCCTTCTTACCCGGCCAAGCATAGTATTCCCGCACAAATATGCGTTCGTGTGTTGGGTGTGAAAACCATTCGCGTCGTTTTGTTGGCACCGCAGACGGGACAGATGACCGCACATGGATTGGGACCTAATTTCATGCGCGTTGGAATATTGCCTGAAAGAATAAATACGTATATATAAATTGTTTATTTAAGAATATCGGTCCAGTTTTTCTAAATTTTTTAACCGAATTCCAAAAAAGGAGGGTTATCAGTTCGTCGGAATATTTATTTATTTTTTTGTTATGTATGTCACCTCATAACTTTGGACCACGTCAACCGATTTCAAAAATTCTTTTTGCATCGGAAAGGTAGTGTCTCAGAGGTGGTTTAGATCCCATCATTGGATAATGAAATATATGTGTGTTTCGAAAAAAAAATATTTGGGGCCAATCTATATTTCATCAACGGTAGGTATAATAAAGGGACTCCCTGCAAAATATTTATATGAATTGATCGAAATTTAATCATTACTAATAAACTCCATTATTTTATAACCTTTTCCGGCAACACCGAATGCTAACCCCTCTCTGTTATTGGGCTTAAAAAGAACAAGGCTCCGATAGAAACGATACACCGGCTAAACTGTTCGAAGCCGGCGGCGATGAGCTGGTAGGGCGCATGCATCAGGTGTTAAGCGCGATTTGATTAAATGAATACATGCTCGAAAATGGGAATATCTGTGTGCTTTGTTCAATACACAAGAATGCAGATGATGATTAATCATTCTGATTAATGGACGCTGACGGGTCCATCTCTGCCGGCTGTTTGCATGAAAGCGCAGACAATAATGAATATGATTGACACTTGGTGTAATGGAAATGGGCTCACCGCAAACTTAAACAAAACTATTGTTGCGATCTTCATTAGAAGGAGAGGGTTCGATGGTATCATTCCCTAACACTTATAGGAGTCACAATTCAGACTTCTCCCGAAGTGAAGTATCAAGGAGTTTATTAGTAATGAAGACAAAGCTATCGTGGGAATCTCACGTGGAATACAAGACCTCCAAAGCACTGGCAGCATTTTTGCAATGTAAACAGGTCTTTGGCAAATTGTGGGGTCTGTCATCAAAGGGAATCGTCTGTATGTATACCTCTATGATCCGACCCATTTGCAGTTATGCATCAGTGGTATGGTGGAGCAGACTCTCAATCAGTAGTGTGGGAAGTCTGCTTGCTAAACTTGAAAGAACTATTGCTGGGCGCTGTACGAGAGCTTCCTCTACAACACCTGGCGCTGCTCTCTTAATGCACTGCTGCACTCACCGTCACTTTGTGTCTTCATACGTGGGGATGCCTTAAAGGCCACCTGCAGACTAAAAAGAAACGGATGTTGGTATAACACTGAGTGGGGTGGGGCGGAAATTGCTGGCGGCTGAGATTTACACATTTGTGTATTTTCAATGCTACATGATAGTACGCCACCATTACTTCTGTTGAAGAGATTCTATAATGTTGAATTCCCTGGGGCTGAACGTTGGTTTAATACCAGCACTGAGCCCAGACACACACATTCTCGAATCTACACTGATGACTCCAAAATTGGAGGGGAAGTAGTTTATATGCCTGCAGTGACAGCCAAGCTGCACTTAGACATTGGACAGCCTTCTAACTGCTTCCAAACTAGTTCGGCAGTGCAAGTCTCGACTAAATCATGTTGACAAACATAACGAGCTTGTTTTACTCTGGACTCCAGCTCACTCGGGAGTATCTGGAAATGAGACATATGACCATTTGGCCAGAACTGGCTCAGACCAGTTGTTCCTCGGTCCACAACCAGTTATCGTACTTCCACCTTCGGTTATCGAAGCCATCATCAGAAACTGAGTGAATATTTCGCTCAGCAATGACTGGGAGGCATCGAGGGCTGCAGGTGGACAAAACTCATGTTGCCTTTAATTTCAGAGGTTCTATCTAGTTTATTGCTCACACTGAGCAGACGGGAATGCAGACAACATGTTGGACTGCTGACTGGCACAAACACCTCACTTTGATAAGCATTTATAACAACTCCATTTTCCCATCCTGCCTTGAAGAGAATGAGAGGGTGGACCACTTTTTGTGCTTCTGCCCCGTCCTTGCAAGAATTAGGTATGAGACATTTGGCCGCGATGTGTTGAGGGACGAATACCTGAGCTCTTTGACACCAAACAATCTGCTTAGGTTTATTCGGAAATCGTGCAGATTTAAAAAATATTAAATTTTATGTGGCGTAGAAGATATAATCACGAACCAATTGGTGGGAGACGAAAGCAAGGTTGGCTAAAAACACACTAGAAAGAACAAGTGCCGATGGACCCACCTTTACTAGGTATGCGGTTGCCTCTGACGAAAGTACAGTTGTACAAGGCTGTGATCATAAATGTATGAGAAGTACTATTTTCTTGGTTGAAACTACCACAAAACAACGGAAGAAAGTGCTTCATAACTAATTCTTGAAAAGGCGGGACAGAGGTCCAAAAAGTGAAGCCCAGAAGAGCTAATGAGGGTTTGATGATTGCCGATCACTGCCAGGTATTTTTTCTACGATAAGTGACTAGTCAGCAGTCCCATAAGTTGTCTGCAGTCTCATCTGCATGTCCAGAGTAACATGAGCTTCGCCAGAGTAACATGAGTTTCGCCGAGTTTCGCCCATCTGCGGTCCATCGAAGCCTCTCAAATATTCGAAATATTCACCCAGTTTCTGATGTTGACTTCGTTGACCAACTGGCACAGGTGGCGGATCAAGGAATACCTGGACCGAGAACTCTCTAGCTAGATGGCCTGATGTCTCAAAACAAGGCACTCTCGAGTAAATCAAGTTCGTTATGTTTTCTAACATAATTTAATCGTACCTTGCGATGCCTTGAATTCAGATTAGTGTAAACTCCTACCCCTCCGCCGATTTGCTACCACGTAGTCCATGGCCTGAGGCAAATTCCTCAAGATAGAAGTGAAGGCCTATCCCGTCACCTTCAATATAGACTTCAGATCATGTGCCTGTGTCAATAAATATTCTACAAGTTTTGATATTGGGCTTAGTATTCGGGTTAAGTCAGCACTCAGCCTCAAGAGACCTAGTATTGTAGTATCTTTTGAGCAAACGCAATGATGGCATACTGTCCCTTGGCTTTATTTTAAGCCTACAAGTGGCCTTGAGGGCCTACCCGCCAATAAAGACATTAGTCCAAAAGTTGTCGAAGACGGGGATATCCCATTAAAGCCCAGGTCAATAGCTGCCAAAAATTCTATAAAAAAGGTGCTGCCTTGTATTCACATACTTAAACACTTATTAAATAATTTGTTTATATACAATAGCAATTTAGTAGACGAACCAAAGCGAAGAGAAACCGCAATTACGCAAAAGTTAAAAATTAAAATTTCAAAATGAAAAAAATAAATAAATAAATGAAGTGCTAAATAAGCTGCTGTGTTGACTCACCTACTTGTGTTGTTGGTGATTGTGTTTGTTGTTGAGGCAGTGGTTGTACCACAATCACAGGCCTTGTCTGGCCATCGTGTGGTAATGGCTGAGACGATGGCGCTTGTGGTTCAGGTGTGGTCACCGCCGGTGCGCTAGGTGTCCAACCCAGCGCACCACTGCCTGCTCCTCCTTTAGTGTTTGACACAGTTGGCGTCGGCGTAGGTGTGGAAGTGGATGCTATAGCAAAGTCATATGAAGGAGGCGCCTCAGCTGGCAAGCCCATGGCAGCAGAGGCAGATATGCGATGACCATGAGTGGCAGCATTGTGTGCAGGATCGATATCCGGATAGAGCATAGCGCGTTTTTGATCCATTTGGATTTATTGTTTTCTGTGCTAAAAAATTATTTAGACGTGTGTTTATATATGTATGTATGTGCGTCGGTATTTCTAGAGAGCGTAGGCCTTCAAAGGTCACTGATTAAATGTGCCAAGTAACTCGTAAAACGTGTTTTTGTTGTTTATTTCGCTTCGCGCTTCACTGCACTGTTCACATTCAATTCACTTGTGATTTTGTAATCAAATGCACATATGTATATATTTTTTTTTTTATATAAAAAAATCTACGTTTTTAGTGTCGCGTTTACAAAGTGAATGAACGCCACAACGATCTGCTCAGACTCGCTTACACACCGCGACTGAAGTTGCAAAGTTCGAAAGCTTATTCGCGCTCGGATTTCGGATTTCTACCCAGCGATTTACGTATGTGTTTATTTATTTTATATTTTATTTTTCAATTTTACTTTATATTGTAGATTTATTCAGTACCTATTATTTTATTCTTTGCAATGCTTCGCTTTCATTTCGCTTTGGTTTCAGCTTTTCATTTTACTTGTTTACTCGCGGCAATCTGCTTCTGCTACAAAATATATATCTTCAGCTGATCTGCTAGAAAAAAACTCAATCGTCGTCGAGATGCATACATGTGTATGTATATGTGAATTATATATGTATGTAACTGCATTAAGTCTGAAATTGCAAAATTTTTGTAGAAAAATCGCGAAAAAGCAAAACCCGCAAAAGTAAAACTCCAAAATCGTAACTACGAATGGCTGATCAGCGACCATCCGAAGTATCGACGGAGTGAACTCTTAACCATCCAACAAAAATGAGTAGTTACATATAACAGTAAAGATAAGCGTTAACAAGGGCATTGAAAATAATCATGCAATATTGCGGACAGTAAAGCAGTCAGCCACAATTTTCGTTATGCGAACACTCAAATCTGTATCTATTTTTCTGTGACTTTGCAAAATGTTTTGGCATACATTATCTTAACTACCGGCAAATCAGCGTACGGCCAAGCATGCCCGGTAGGAATTTTCTCAGCGTTGTATTCTAAGCTAATGCTAAAAAATATTCGGCAAATAAAAGCTCTCCGCACCTCAGAATGTTACAACTCGCTTGCTTTGCTTTTCAAAGCATTAAAGTCGCCGGGACCGCTGGCATCATACCTGCGCAGCTGCGAAGGGCTTTGAAGTTGTCGGGTAATTGGTTGGATCCTATTTATGCGAACTGCATGAGGACACATCCCCAAGGCTTGGAGGTAGTCAGTGTTGAGCTCATCCCCAAGGCCGGAAAAGGCGCACATGTTTCGCCTAGGTATTTTAGGTATATCAGTCTCTCTTCGTTTTGTTTAAAACGCTAGAGAGATTGATAGCCCTGTACATTAGAAAAGCGATTCCTCGTGACTGTCTTTCAAGAGATCAATATGACTTTTGCAAGAAAAGGTCAGCGAATACCGCCCAAAACACATTGGTAAAGTGGTCAGAGGAACCCTTCCATAAGGTAGTGCTCTCTCTCCCCTTTTCTGTATTGTGGTTATAAGCCACCTTCTAAAGAAACTGGAACTGGAACTGAACTTTCGGGTGATCGCCTCTGTAGATGACGTGGTACCACCAGGTAACTTGGTGGGCCATCAACGGCAGTTGTCGTGGAAGCCTAGCATTGA
This sequence comes from Rhagoletis zephyria, assembly GCF_001687245.7. Taxonomy (NCBI): domain Eukaryota; kingdom Metazoa; phylum Arthropoda; class Insecta; order Diptera; family Tephritidae; genus Rhagoletis; species Rhagoletis zephyria. The sequence goes on along the minus strand of NW_016160575.1, from coordinate 20,030 downwards.
GGAAAGGGAAAGAAAGTTGTTGGTTGCCTTGTACTGCCGTAGGGGAGCTATCAGTAAAAGGTGAGGAGGTCTCTCACCCAAAATAATTCATTAACTCTAGGAAACCAGATTTAAGTATCTATTGCTTGCCCTTGTCTGGTGGAACTCACTAGAGAAGACTACACTTGTAAAATAAAAATTAGCAGTGCATTAGGAACTACACCTATATTGGCGTTTAACATACATATGTTGAGCACGGCGCCTGCGGATATTGCGTGAAACCGGGTCCTTTTGTGTCATAAAAAAGGAAAAGAAGACGTTTCTCTGCTGCAGCAAATGTTTTTATAGGGCACTTTAAAACATTTTACCTCTCAAGGGCTAGTGATGGGGGTTCTGACTTGCCATTGTGCGATTGGTGTTCATGCGGTGAGACTAGGAATTTCAACTGATCGTTTTGTATCAGCTGTCAAGAGGAAGATGAAGTGGAATCCAGTGTTGCCAACTTTTTATTTTCAAAAAGCACCAAAAACTTGGAAAAAAGCACCAAATGGTTTGAATCAATGGATGCTTTTTTCATAACAGTTGGTATGTATTTAATAAAAACAAAAAATTAATAATATTTACAAGAATATATACATAAATCAATAAACAAAACTTTTTCGCTCATAACGATTGAAAAGCCACATGCTATAATGACTCATGCTTACGACGTAATACCGAAGTACTGCACATTAAAACTGATATATCTCAAGAAAGAAAAATCGAATCCCAACAAACGAAAATCATGCCCTAAGTAGAAATGAGCAAAAAAATTTTGTTTTCATTATATGAGTAGTCCACTTGCAAAGTGCGCTATGTAAAATTGTTTCGATTGTTAGTNAAAATTCATATGTATTGTTTTTTCTGCTTTTCTTTACTCTCCGTCTTCACCAGACGCCCACTTTTCTCATTAGTCAATCTTATCCCCACTAAGTTCCATTCATCAGATATAATAAATAAACGCAATCATTATAATAAATTAACATGCAGATACACCTTTATACTGAAAAGTCTACGCTTGGAATATACTTTAACTACACGATTGAGAGAAATAGAGATTGCGCCAATCGCGGTACCGCTAATCCGCTCTTTGTGATTTTGACAGAATGAGCTGTGTGCGTGACGTCATCTTGGTGCAATTGTTGATTGTGAGCATATGAAAGAACCAAATAACAATTTTAATATTTGTGCGCAGCGTTGCCAACTTTTGAGTTTCAAAAAGCACCAAAAACTTGGAAAAAAGCGTTTTACCACACTAAAAGCACCAAATGGTTTGAATCAATGGATGCTTTTTTCATAACAGTTGGTATGTATTTAATAAAAACAAAAAATTAATAATATTTACAAGAATATATACATAAATCAATAAACAAAACTTTTTCGCTCATAACGGATTGAAAAGCCACATGCTATAATGACTCATGCTTACGACGTAATGCCGAAGTACTGCACATTAAAACTGATATATCTCAAGAAAGAAAAATCGAATCCCAACAAACGAAAATCATGCCCTAAGTAGAAATGAGCAAAAAAATTTTGTTTTCATTATATGAGTAGTCCACTTGCAAAGTGCGCTATGTAAAATTGTTTCGATTGTTAGTTTTAGGTGGATTACGTACCAGTATTTAAAGTAGTTTCATGTCCACTAACAACACAGTATATTCTGAAAAAAATAGCATCAAATGTTAACTCTTCTTCCAAAAGTCGCTATCATACTTGTTTATAATCTTTCAAAAGTATACATCTTGATGAACATAGAACACTGCTTTAAGTCGTATAGACTGTTAATATTATCTTATGCCATTTTATGTTATATTGCAATTTTATAAGGCTCTTATTTATCCAAATTTTCAGGTAATAATAAAAAAGATTCAATTGAAATGTTACTTGTTGCCGTAGTCGTTTTTTCAAATTTATGGCGTTCTATTATAAAATCACATAACGCTGTTTACAAGTGGACTACTCATATAACCTCAAATATCGCCAAAAACCGTGATTTTAGCACTTTGAGGTTAGGATATCTCAAAATTCTAGTGGTAGAGCGATTGTGCGGCCAGATTTGGATTCAGCACCAAGAAACGATGTGTTTTACTCAGGTGGTACAAAAATAAAAATTTCTATAAATAATTAGAAAAGAAAACAAGTAATTTTTAGCAAAAAAAAAACCGACTTCAACTCTCATATAAAAAAAAATATATATATATATATCTCATGATCCACTGATCGGATCTTAACCAGATTAGTATGGGACTACCTCTGAGACACTACCTTTCCGATGAATTATCGAAATCGGTTGACGTGGTCCAAAGTTATGCGGTAACATACATAAAAAAAAAAAAAAAAAGATTCCGAAGAACTGATAACCTCCTCCTTTTTTGGAAGTCGGTTAAAAAGAAAAACTTAACTTACTCGCATATCTACTAGCATTTTCAACGCGAATAGAATTGAACCGTGCTGCTGTCACTTCAATTGAAGTTTTTCACTTCACTTTAGAAGCCTTCACTTCGTCACATCATTTTACTTCGTTTTACTTCGTTTTACTTCGCTTTCCACAAATTAGATTTATCTTCAAAATGAATAAAAATTTCTTTGAAATATATGATTTATTTAACCAAAATCAACAATCTTTTGCTAAAATTCTTTTTAAATAGTAAGTATGGCAAAGAAACTTTTCGCAAAAAAGCTATTCAAAAGAAGCCTAATAAATCTTCGATCTGGCATCGGTTATTTGGAAGAAGTAATTTTGATTTTCATTTTCACATAAATAGTTGTAAAACGAACAAAAATGAATGAGTGGATAAAGTTTCATAATTATTTAGTAAATATTTAAGGAAAATAATAATTACATTTTAGTTTTCATCATCTTAAATTTTACAGCAAAAAGGAAACATTAAAGTGAATCTGGTGGTGACGTTGTTGCTGCGTGTCTGGGGATGACTTTGTTGCTGTGAATCGATAATCGATTAATTATATTTTAGTGTTAATATCATCAGTGTACTGTAATTTGTGATTTTCTTCCCTCAACGTTTGAGACATTTTGATTTTAAAGATATTCCAGCACTAAATTTGCACAGGAACACAGTAAATTATAAATTAAAAAAGGTTTAAGATTACTTTTATTGTGATAAAAATATAATCGATTAACCAATCAGGTGATAAATAACCTAATCGAAAAACCCCACACTCCTAATTGTGCATGAAAGTCGTCACTTCGATAATCACTTCACTTTTCCTCCCAAGTCACTCCGAAACACTTCACTTTTAGTGTGTTTTCACTTCGCTCGAACAAGGTGACTTTGCAAGTTCAGCTTTTTATCAATCATGGTTGTATTTAAGTGCATTTAAATTTGTAGATTTTTGTAAATTCAGTGCTGCCACAGCTTTAAATATTTAAAAACTATTTCAGGTTTTATCTATATCGAAGTAATTTTAGTTCAGAAAAAAGCACTAAAAAAGGCACTAGGCACTAAATAATTTTTTATAGCGTTTTAATTTTCAAAAAGCACTAAATCTAGTGCTTAAAGCACCAAATTGGCAACTATGGTGGAATCATCTCCACACTTTCTTTTAGACTGTCCACTGCTGAACAAACACTGAGCTCCCAGGGATCGAAACTAGCCGCAATCGAAATTTCGTAATCGGCTTGCGGCGTGAACTTCACCCAACCTAAGCTGTACTTCTTTGAGCTATGAATAGGGTTCAATCGATACAAGTAAATACAAGTAAATAATCGATACTTTTCTTTTGATACCAAGTATTTTTTTATTCGATACCTTTTTTTCGGTATCGAGTAAGTATCGAAAAAAAGTACTTGGTATCGAAAGAGTAATTTCTACTCCTTTCATCATTGCAAGGGCAACTCAACAAATGACCTTATTAGAGTTTTCGCGAAAAGTGCGGTCATGTAGTAGAGAAAGTAGAAATCGCTTGTCTGGAAAGCATTTAGAAAAGTTGTTGTTTCTTGGCAGTGTGCCCCAAAAGCTTTTTTTTAATAAGTGTTTTGTGAATAATATACTTATGTATATGAAGTCATATATGTAATTCTAACGAATATTGTTCCTCAGCAATTTACCAAAAGAAACAATACAATTTTTTTTTCATAAATAGTTTGTAAATGATGCAGTGCGCTGTATACTTATAGGGGTGACCTTATGGATAAGTGCCGGATTTTTATTTTTATTTTCAAATTAATTTTAGTTAATTTTTTATAAAAAATTAAAATTAATTAAATTAAAAGAAAATCAAAGTTTCACCAAAATTAAACACTTTTTATTCAGAATAAAAAGTGTGAAATTTTGATGAAAACGTACTAGCGCGAAAGAGAAGGCATAAGTTGTCTCTTCTTATTATTTACGTTCTTTGATGAAACTTTGTTGATTTGCTTTTAATTTTTGTACAAAGTTTTAAACTTGGATTAACAAGGTTTTTGTTATGGAATGAACTATATTATTTATAAAAAAAGTGAATAAAACTAATTTGAAAATAAAAACAAAAATAAAAATTCGAAACTTATCCATATTGGGTGACCTATACACTCATATGACTGAAACAATTATAACCAATACTGTTCCTTGGTAATGTGCCGCAAATATTAATTAATAATTATTTTGTATTCTTACTAAATAACTTAAATATCTGTGTTCGTATGGAAAAGTAGCTTATGTCGAAAGGCTGACTTTAATATAAATCGGCATTTGCAGTATACGATTCCGAATGATTCGATGGCGCTGAGCCGTTGAACAACATTTAGAAAATAAACGTGCAAGAAATAGTTCCGATACTAGCAAGTCAATATTCTTATTAAGTCTCATCAAAAAATTCCTTGTCGTTTAAAGAATAAAAGGAATGCCGCATTATACTAAAGCCAACCCTTCGACATAAGCTACTTTTCCATATGAACACAGATATATACGTTTTCTATACCTGCAACTTTATTGGCTTTTTATTTGATTTTGACATACAATGTTTTAAACAATGATAAGACGTAACCATACGACCTTTTACAACAAAAAATGGAAGTATCTCTCGAAAGAGAAGATGAAAACAATTCAAGTAAGTACTCGATACTTTGCCGATACTGAGTAGGTATCGATACTTTCAGTCTTTTGAATACAAGTACTCATTAGAGTGATACTTTAGTGTTATCGATCGAACCCTAGCTATGAAATAGTTGGTCACATTATTTATGCTGGTCGATTTAACGGTGGTAATTTGATTTTGATCCCTGGCGTCTCCAAATGTCTTCTTTCCACGATTTTTAGCAATAAATGGACTCCAGCGCCAACTTGCGGCTCTCTTTTTCAATAGTATTGCCCCTACCGTTACCAATATACATCTTATTTTTGAGGCGAAACGGACAATAAATACGATGGAAAAAATGGATCCTGTATGTTAATCTAGGAAAAGGCTTTCTACGTACTAAATTTCAAGCAAACCGGACGATAAATAAGACTTTTTCGAATAGATCGCTCTCTGGTCCACTTTACGGAAAAAAGAATCATATATGCTAATCCAGGTAAAAAAGCCCCCTACGTACTAAATTTTAAGCAAGTCGGACCATTATGAGATTTTTTCGAATAGATCGGTCCCTGCTCCACCTACCGGAAAAAAGTAAATTTTTTTCCTAAATCATGGTGGTCGCTGAAAGCTATTTATATACAAAATTTCATGAAAATCGGACCAGCCGTTCGCGAGATTACCTTTTACAAAAAAAGGGACCTTTCTTTATATAACTAGTATAGAAGATTAGTATAATTAACCTGCTGATTGTTATGTTGCGGGTGTATTTGCACTGCCTAATCATCAGCTGGACAAAATATAATTCGGAAATAAAATGCTTGAATTCTGTGATTTCATAGTTTCCACCTTCGCCTGCTAAATTAAATGAATAAACATTGTTGAATATAATTGTTATAAGGCCATAAAATAACAAAAACAAATAACTTAAAGACGAGTACACCTAAAAGTAAAACATTCTAAAAATAGAATTATTAGCAAAAACCAACAATACCAACAACCACATGATCAAGTGAATTGCAGCGGAATAGCTGCGCTTGATTGTGAAAATGGCTTAAATAGTGAAATAGTGGAAATAAGCATTAAGAATTAACAAGGCGAACTTAGCACAGTGCGTAAATAGGCAACTGGCTGAGTCAGTGGGATCGTCGGTTCGAATCCTACTGAAAGAAGTCTGATGAGGATATATGGTGATTTCCGAAATAGCTATCACTTCTACCATTTTTTCACATTATTGTTGCTTTTGCACAATATGTTTTTCATTAAAACGGCCTCAAGCTCAATACAAATTGTTGAATATAAAAATGAAGCTACGAAAATATTACACATGTACAATGAAGTCAAATATTAATTTTAATTTACAGTTTGTGGCGTTTATTGCTTTCCTTCTTATCGGCTGAATTTCAGATATACATTTCATTACAAATATTTAGATAAAAAAGTAAATGTTTTCGTAGATGCATACATACATGTATGTGCACTCCAAAGTTTAAAAAGGTATTTACTTATTTAAGATCGTAGATACATATGCCTTAATATAAATATGTGCACTAGGGCGGAGTAATCTAATTTCTAAAAAAGTGTATGGCATATTCGAATTCTACGTTCAATTCTTAGCAAAAATGGCGAACGAACTATGTACGAAAAATTATGTTTGACCCTCCTAATTTTTAAAGAAAATTCTTGTATTTTAATTTTTCTGAACGAAATTAGTTATTCATTTAATAAACTTTGCGTTTTCTGCATACAATATACTGCTTTTCCTTTTGAAAATTGAGAGGATCAAACGTCCATTTTGGTACATAGTTTGTTCGCCACTTTTGCTTGGAATTAATCTTAGAATTTGAATTTGCCATAAACTTTCTTCGAAAATTTTGCGTTGAACAAATTACTCCGGCCTAATGTGCAATATTATTGTTATATATGTACATTGACTATCATTTGCTTCAATAGTATCGTAACTCAAAAAAGCGAAACTTAAAGTTTTAAATTTACACATATGTATATACTCCCATTGTAAATCTTAGTACGTATTTTGTTCTAGCGGTTAGCGGTGATTTCTGCGTACTTAACTCAATATTTGTATTTTTTGGATTATGACAATATTGAAGTAAATGAGCGATATGTACACATGTATGTACATTTACATATGGCTTGTAATACTTCGAAATTTATACATATTGAAATTATAAACATTTAGCCATGATAAAAACATAGCAAGGTATAACCGTTCTCTCAATTTGTCGGCCATGATTTTTTTTTGAAGTTTGCCAACATTTTAAAATCATATAAAAGTGAAAATAAAAAATTGAAATTGTTCGAAATTGTTGTTGCTTGAGATTGAAAATGAAAATGTGTGTGTGAGTTTGTGAGTAAATTTAAAAATTAAATTGTTTGGAAACGTCAAGAATCTTAAAAGTGACTCTCAGCGGTTCTACCTTACTATATTTTTATCATGCATTTAGCATCAAAGCTTGAATAATTTGTTTTCTTGTGACCTAAATAAAATGTGTTGAAAGCCTCCATTCTCGGATATCCTGATTATTCTCGCACGTAGGTACCCAAGTAACGGTCACACAAGCCACAATAATGTGCCGTATTCATGCAACTGCCAATGCAATAGGGTAAACACACGAAGCAGTAGAGCCTAAAAACATAAGATCGCAGTATTAAAATCGTTAAATAGAAAAATATTAAAAAATAAAAATACATACATAGGGGTATTCATCAAAACGAGTCAATGCCTCGTAACCAGGCAAACCTCGTAAACTTACTTAATTTTGTATGGAATCGATGTATTTTGTATGTATCGATGCATTTAAGCGTTAAGATGGATACCCCTAGTATCTTTTTTTTAATTCTCTGAAATGATTGCAACTCAGTACACTCGAAAATCTTATTATATCGGCTTAGTTCCGCATTTATCTTCTTATAGATAAGATTTACGCTGTACAGTGGAATACAAAAACTTTTTCGGCTTATCTCTGTAAAAGCTTAGACTATAAGAGGGCTTCTTTCTGCATCGATTTCGTCCGCATACCCCACTTTATACAGTACCAACTTTGGGTGGTCTCATGATTTCTTGTGGTTAAATTACTTTCGCAATGTAAAACTTTTAAAATTCACCATTTTCCTTAAACCGTTTTTCTTAGAATTTCAAATCACTAATGCTAAATGGTCGGCAGGCCATAGCTCACTGAGCGCTCTCTGAGCACATGTGTGTTTCACACGTACATATACGAAGAGCGGTAGCTGAGAAGTGCATTTAACGCACACAGTCTCACTTATTGAATCGTTTGAATGTGTTAGAATGCCGACCACTGAACTAGATTGTACATAATAAAAAACCCCTGAAACCTGCATGCCTTGGGTATAAAAAACCATAGTGGGCAACGCCATAATAAGCACTTACTGGAAAAGGCATAGCAGCAGGGCAATTAGATGCGTGCGTGAGGTTGGCTTAAAGCGCAAGCGGGTGCGTGTATAATTGTGGCAGTAGGGACACTGTATATCCACCGGTGCGGGTCCATATGCCAACGGTGCGCCGGCTGTACCCAAGGCAAAGAAAAATAAAAATGTAGAAGCAAATCACAAGCGAAAGAAACGATTTAGGAACTCAAAGGTTGCGTCACTTACGCGTAATTACAACAATATGCGCGGCATCCGGCGCTGTCGTGGGTGTGGCACCTGTTGCTTGTGAGTACGTGGGTGGAGCCGGTTGCAATAGAGCCTGTTGCTGTTCACTCGCTGCGACCGGCTGCTCAAGTGGCGTGGACGGGTAAATGCGCTGCGGAACGTTTGATTTTTCATCCATATTTGCGAGGAAAACACTTTATGGTAATTCTTTGTAGAGATATTTGATATTGATATGCTACACTTGTAGAATGTTTGTTGGAGGCAAACACTCTTTGCAATTTTCTCTGGTTTTCGCGGTGGGTTAAAATTCGAATACTTTGCTCTAATTATTTTTATTTGTATAATGCGCGTCAGCCAGGTGTGTCACGCCGTTACTGCTGCACTCATATCTCATACTGCGGAGCTTTCACATACTTACGGCGAGCAATTTTCGATTTTGGTGCGACACAATTCTTAACAAAAACGAAACAGTCCGAAAAGTAAATAAAACTATAAAAATCCCACAAAGACGTGCGGCAGGGCGCGAAAGCAGAAACTGTATTATATACAATCGAGAAGTTAAGCCAAGCCATACGAACACTATTGAAAATATACAACGTGCGTATTTATCTATAAATACTAGGATTATTGACACGGTTTTTTCAAACCGGTTTAACCGGTTTCAAGGCGTTTTTTTCGAATATCGAATAATCCGGTTTTTTGCTACTTTGAGCGTTTTGAGCTACCTCTAAATAGTTTTTGATTTCAAAATAAAATGGGGGGTAACTCTCGGTGTAGAACAATGCTAGGGAGTGAGAGCATAAGAATCCCGACTTTACTTTTTCACATGCATTTTTGGACCACCGTAATGCGCATACATTTTCCAGTTATTGAGAACAGTATACATCAACGCATAACTGCTTTCATTGAAAAGGGTATATACAGTGTTGGAAAAATAAATAACACATTTTTCCTATTTTTCTTTTGTGTTTTTAATATTTATTCAGCCTTATCATGTGATTCATTTTCACCGAAGCGATTCACTTTTCACTTTTGGTTTCCATGGTTCTACTATTGTCGGATGACAAATTTTCGGGTGATTTTTTTTTTCGACGAAACTCAGGATAAGGCAGATTGTTTTTTTATAAAAGTAAAGCTCATTATCTAACAAAGCCTATATAACTTGATATTTCAAACTTTGTGCAAAAATGTTATTTAAATTTGCAAAACTGAATCTAAATTTGCAACATTTTAATCCGATTTTTTAGATTTTTTTGAGTATGCAGTTTTATAGTCCAATTTTAGCTGAATAAAGTACAAGTTGAAGTGCCTACAAAATCGCGCCGATTTCTGATAATTTTTATTCTGAATGTATTACGCACTTTTTCCATACAAAAAAAAAATGTCGAACATAATTTTTATGGAAAAAAAGCTTTTATGGAAAAAATTGCCAAAAATCAACACGATTTTTTTTGCAACTTAAAACTTACACGTCATTCTACTAAAATTTATTGGACTATAAAACGGCATACTCCAAAAATTCTAAAAAATCTGATTAAAAACTTAAAAATTTATATGCAATTTCGCAGAATTGTTATAATTTTGCACAAAGTTTGAAATATTAATTTATATGGTGTTTGTTAGATAATGAGCTATAATTTTATGTACAAATAAAAAATATTATATATACGAAAGAATAATGGGCAAAATTTGAAAAAAAAACGCCGTGTGCGTATTTATTTTTCCACCACTGTAATTGAAAATTCCATGTAGGAAATGATTTCGAAAGCAACTAGAAATACAGTCGGAAGTAGATAATTCTAAAACTCTATGATCTCAAATTTCCGGTAAACCGGTTTGATATTTTCTAGCTTGGCTATTTTGTTATCTGAATTCATTGAAAATCTACATATAGCCCCTACAGAGTACACAGTTCTGATGTGAAAATAATCAATTCTATTAATAGAATCTCAAATTATTTGAATTAATTTTAGATTCGGAATAGTGCGTGCTGCAATCTGTGATTTAAAAATAAACAGTAAGAGAACATAAAATACACAACCCCAATTGACCTTTTAAAATGTACACAAAATAAATTTCTGAATTCTTTTCTTAAAAGGTTTATACTGACACACTACCATAATCCACATTGTTCCCAATTCTGAGCCGGACACTCGCCTGCTGCATTAATTTGAAAGTGATTCATTTCTAACTACTTTTTCAACTGGTTACTTTTTATACGGCTCGCTTTATTCCAACAGGGTATTCAAAGTACACAAGTACATGTATGTATATGTATGTGCATCTATGTACGTACTTACGCGCTTCTGTGGTTATCAGCACTGCCAGTAGCGGACGCGGCGATAACAATCGATTTCAAACGAAAAGCTTACATTTTTATCATCGGAAATCGCGGTAAATTTCACTGTTGCAGAGTGGGGGTGTGCTGGGCGCATTGGCAAGACGCACACTCATAATTACCTCCACATATATACATACATTTTTGTCAATTCGTATATACGCTCTCAATGCGCTACATTACATTAAGGTGGTCGAAAAAAAATTTCCCTCTTGTCGAAAAAGGTGGTGCACCCAAACTTTACGTTTCTCAGCGCCAGTTTTCCAGCGCACTTGTTTGGTTTAAACTTAGTTTAAAAGCTGGCTGGCTTAAATAAAGATTATCCAATCAAATATCAGCCAGCTGTTCAATACAAACGCAGTTTACGTGATCTAAGTTTGAACTGAAATCAGTTTGCAGTTTGCCACATAGCGAAAATATGTAATTCCTTCATGGCATAGATTTTTTGCCTTAACTTTATACAGACTTTTACGTTGGTGACATGAAGTTTTTGCTTGAGAAGACCCTTATTAAACTTTTCCGAAGATTAATTTTCTAGAATGTTTCAATCCTCTAAGGAACTTCCAAATTTACTTTTCTCGGGGTTTCTCGATGTAATGGTCAAAACGATCTTTTCAGGCGGGAGCTACTGGGTTAAAATGTTATACGAAAATATTTCCCATATAGAAAAAAAAAACAATTGCATAAAACCTGAGGAATTTTCTCAAACCCTGAGAAATTTGTGACAAACCCTCGGCTTCGAGATTCGATCGGAGACCCCTGAATCTCAGTGTGATAAATCCAATCTGGCAACCCTATACAAACCGTATTCTTAAACGCATATTTACTAACAGTTTTGGAGCCGTAACTTAAAAATTATTAATTTTCTGGCATATTTGAAAAAGTCCTACACAAAAATATATGTATGTAGCTAATGTTTGGACTTTTTCGTTCTTTACTTTTCCTGTTAGTAAAGAATCATCATTGGTGCTTTTCTATATTTTAACAACGATTTGTACGTGTGTACTAGGGATATTTCGAATGTCATATTTTTCACACTCGCGAATGCGAATGCGAATTTTCGGAATGCAAATGTTAGGAATAACATTAAAAAAGCTCTAATAAACTTAAGTCTTCGTTTTTATTACTTAAACTACTACTAAATTAAATTAAATTAATTAAAACTTAAATTACTATTTACCATACATTGTTTTTTTGTTTGTAGTAGTCAAAGTTCAAAAAAGGGGCATATTATATTAAAAAAAAAACAATTTTGCTGCCTTTTCTCCCATGAGGCGAGGTGAGTTGGAACGCTGGCGGGTGGAGCGCTCAAAGTTACCACCCACATTAAGTTTTTGTTTTATTTTTAAATATTGTGGCTTGCGTTACCCCATAGGGCCACTATTAGTCGCAATCGTGGTCGTAGTTCGCTAATGGCGATCCTAGGGAAAGTTGTCTAAAATCTGCTGATGCATCAAAAATTATCGATTTTATGCATGCAAGGATTATGCCAGATCGACGGTATTGCACAAAACTTTAGCCGTATAAAGAATTTGTTCCTTATTGGAGACCGCACAATTTGACAATCGTGCGACCTGTTGCGAAAATTCTCTGAAGAAAGTCGACCTAAGTGCATTAAATGCAGTAAACAACGTACACGTTCGACTTCTAGTATAATGCCACTACCAAATTTAAGCAATAGCTCTTAGAATAAGGAATATGATTACAAAGAGCTAAGCTGTAAGCTGATAACTTAATGTATATAAGCTGTATACTTAAAACCGTATAAACATTTTGGCGAACGCTCGAAAAGACCTTCGATAATGGGTTACAAAATTAAAACCATAGAGACAAGAGAGATAGTGAAAGCCAGCTCACTCTCAAAGGCAAATATAAGACAATCATACTCTCATTAAAATTTCCATTCTGTAATGGGCTGGATTTCGAACTCATAACGGAGGCAAACAACATTGGTTAGAGGGGGTTCCGGTTTGTTGGTGAATGGCCTAGTTCTCGAATCGTATACTTACTTATTTCACATTCATTAAAGAAAGTGAGACTTGAAAAAATATTAGTTCCTCAATCATTTTCAAATTGCTAACCAAGCCCAATGCTTATTGGGTACTGTTTATATGTTATATAGTAGTGACGAGTTATGAAAACCCACCAATATTTGCAAGAAAAAAAACACAGCAACACATATCGAAATACCTCCATCTCGCATCAACAAGTAAATATCTCCATATGTCGAACTTCGTATTAAACACCACTTCTAACAAATTTGTTAATTATACCGATAACGAGTTATCATTTTATTTCAGAATTAAAGTATGATGTGAGTGTTTAATTATAAATCATAAAGAAACAGTCTTATCTACTAAATAGATAAGATTACACTTTCATTTGAATGGTTCACTTGCCAAATCGATTAACTCCACTTTTTGACATATCGTGAATTCAAGTGTCAAAGCACTTGGTATAGTCATAACTTATTACATTTATAATAATAACAAGTAAGAAAGTCTAAGTTTGGGCGGAGCCGAACATTAAATACCCGGCGCAAGTACTAAATATATGATTTTTACCTTTCCGAAAGCTAACGCTACATGGTAAGCCGGGGTGTATCAATTTTAAGTAAATTAGCGTCTATACGAAAAGCGGCCTTAATTTTCAACGTTTTTCTTTTATGTGGCAAGTACAATAACCATACCGAGTTTGGTACAAATTGCTAGAACGGTTACCGAGATACATATATGTGATCATAAGTGGGCGGTTACCGTTATATGGGAGTTATGCTTGGTTATTGTCCGATTTTGCCCATTTTCAATACCATCCGTCCTACGCCCGAGAGAGGTGCAGATATCTCAATTTTTACTCGAGTTATCGTGTGCACAGACGGACGGACGGACGGACAGTCACCGCTTAATCGATTTCTCTTTTCATTCTGATCATTTATGTATACATTTGTCTATATCTATCTCGATTCGTTTTGCCTGTTACAAACAACCGTTATGTGAACAAAGTTATAATACCCTTGTGCACAAGTGGGCTCGGGTATAAAAACATGTGGCAAGCCCTCTTAAAATATTTTAAAACTAAATCCTTCTTAAACTCTTTCGTTGGACATCTATATTGTGATGCATGCCCAGTGCGAAAATGTAATGTATAGTAATCGAATAAATAATAAGTAAAACAACCCTTTTTGCATTCGATAATGCATTTTTCCCCCAGGGCGATGTCCAAAGAAAAATTAGGCATTAAATTTTGCATTATCTAGTATCGAGAAATTAATGTGATTTATTATGAAATTTTTGCGAATTTTTGAATACATTAGAATGCTGATTACATATTAAACAGTAATTGGATCTAAAACTCATAAGAAATATATTCGATTATTTATCACGCATGGAATGCATTACTGCTTTTCCTCCTGGTTGCATATGTATGTATTTCAATTATGCAATTGCCTTAATTCAAGTTGAATTTGATTTTTAAACATATCCATTTCAGAAATAAAGCATTTTCAAACCCATTTCGATTGATATCCATCCTTTAGTAATAAAATATAAAAAAAGGTTTTCTCTTAACAGCGGTCCTCCCTCGGCAGGCAATGTCAAGCCTCGGAGTGTATTTCTGCCATGAAAAATAGCAAAATTATTTTCAACTAAAACTCCTTCGTCTACCATTGCGATACACATTTCAATTAACTGATGTATTAAGTTGAACTTTATTTTTTAAGCATGTGGCAACCCCGATGAATATAGTTCAAGAAAAAAGATTTTTCAAACACCATTGGATTGATGTCCATATTTTAAAAATTTATTTAACTTATTCAATAGCTTAAATTTAATTTTTAAACAGGTGGAAACCCTCTTCCAATATCTCCAAAATAGTCTTTGTGTTCAAACTAAAGATTTCTTAACATTATTTCGTTGCATCCGTATTTTTATGTTTTATATAACTTGTGTATGAGTTAACTAAGTTCGACCTATCAAGCAGGTGGCAACCCTCTTCAAAATTTTTTCAAACTACTACCTTCTGAACCCCCTTTCGTTTGGCACCCATATGTTGCAGGAAACTTCTCCTAACTAATTCCCTTAATTCAAATTGAATTTGATATCCATTTTGTAATGATTGATTAATTTATTTTTTAATAATATGAATATAATTTTTTAGAAGGTGGGCACTTTTTTTTAAGTTAAACCTTAGTGCACATCTACAGGCCAAGCGCTTTAATTTGACACCATTGTGAAGTTGCCACCAACTGTATCACACAGATTAGGATAATTCACCATCGAACCGGATCATTGTTGCCGCAAGAATTTCTTCGCGGGCATAACTCTTTCGTTAGGTTATCTAAGACGGCAATGAAAGATATGCCTTCTGACGACCACAAAACCGAACGTGAACGTGAATTGTTGGTGAAAACGTTGGACCAAATATTTCAATACAATAAATTAATTTTTTTGGCGGCACAGAGTTCGCCGGGTCTGCTAGTATATATAGATTTATATACAAGAGATTATACTTACTCGTATCAAAGGAGACCTTTTTAGTGACAAAGATTCCATATGGAATATGTATACAAGTACAGGGCCTGTTCGAGGCACGCAATAAAAGCGGCATTACTGCTATACTGATGAAAATTTGCAACACTGTTAGGACCAACATTTATATGTGATATCTTCGATGTAGGAGTTGAGGCTTAGGAAATCTGATGTAAAAATTTGCGTCCAACATTTAAGGACCACCCTAATGTACTTACAAAGAGAAATTTTATTTTTATATTTCAACAATATGTACATAATTTGTACGCCCATAAATACTTTTTCACACATACATAGATATGTATTCATTATCACATTAACTATTTTGAAAAATATACTTTATTGTGTAGAGGTACATAAGTATTTATTATGTAAGTTTATTTAAAGCTTTTATCAATCATTAAATAATCGTGCATTAACACTTGTAAACAGTTAGGCATATGCATGTGTGGCTTTGTGTGCATATACATATGTACATAGTGCTTCTGTTCCTGCGCATGCAATACCTTCGTGCTATCGCAATATATTTTACATAGTACTTAAATATGAAAAAATTTAAGATTCATTGATTAACTACTGGTTTTATAAAAAATGTAAGCGACAATAAAAGAATAATGCTGGCGAGTGTTTGAAGGTCAACCGCTGCTTTCTGCCCGCTTCACAATCCATTAGAATCCGCCGCCATTGTAGGTGCCCAGGAATTTATTGCAATTACCGCAATAATGGTTCGTACTCATGCAACTCTCTGCACAGTAGGGCAAACAGACGCAGCACCATAAGCTGAAATTGATTGAACAAAAGTTAAGTTAAATTATGGTGGAAATATATAAATTTATTTAACTTAATTTTTTTTATCTCTATAATGTGTGTGTATGCAATCGTGCGTAAAATGTTTTCAATTACGTAAATGAAATGTGATTCTTTGTTTGCTTGGCTGCGGAAGCTTATGCAGTTCATGCATAACATTTAATACCTAATGGTTCTTTGTGTGTGTGTGGTTGTAGGTATGCGTTTTGTCGCAAATTTATCAAACTCAAAAGGAGATAAGTAAGAATTAAGTCTGCTGATAAGTTTTTTTTTAATAATTTTGTATAAATTTATATTCTTAAAATCATACATAGTATGCACATACAGTATCGGTCAACACAATAGCTCCCCCATTTCAAACTGAATGGCTCTAAAAAAAATTCTTACACTTCTGAGAAAAGAGTTTTAACTTTGGATGAAAATATGTGGAATTTTTTTGTAGTCTTTTCTTCTTCACCCAAAGTATCACCTGTTGGCAAGTCTTATTTTTCGCTTGATCTCCAGGCTGACGTTTGTAGTCGTTTAGAAACTTTTAATCTTGGGTTTATAGGGGTTTTGTTAGAAAATGAACAGTATTTTAATTGAAAATTCCTAAAATTGAATAATTAAATTTATTATTATTTTAATTTTGAAGCCGAACTTGAAATTTTTTTAATTTAATTAATATTATTGTTTACGAAATGCCAATAAGCGGACATCTCTTATAGGCGGACAAGAAGTAGATGACTATCGATGTCAGCTTATGGAAGCTTTCACTATACAAAACACATATATCACCTTTTTGTTAGGCTTGAATTTATTGTGATTTTCTTCTTCCTACTAATAAACAAATCTGAATCATTGCGGCCAAAAATTTTAAAAATTACCAAGTTTAGTTTGGCCTAACTAAAAAAAATTATGTTCGTTTTTGGGTATATAACAACCAATGCATAAACACAGTGGCACCAATACGAAATTTGATCCATTAGTGGAACCCATTCAAACAAGTTTTAAAGAATTGTTGGTGCATAGAAACTATCTCTAAAATTTGCTGTATTACACTGTATGGATCAGGTATAATTAATGTCGATTTATCGAAAAATATATGTATATTTGTCGCTCACATTTTTGTTAAATGCCCAGCCGAGCTGTTTGTTGTTGTTGCACAAATAGAAGGGCGTACAGTTTTATATCTTTGCCGAATTGTTTTTTAAAAGCTTCTTTTATGAGAGGCCAGTTCAATTAAAAAATGTTTCTTGTAGTTATGGGATGCTGCACAGACTAGGGATCGAATCTGTGTCCTACCGTGTGTTCGTATTAACCTCTAGCCACTAAGCTACCGCGCCTGAGTCAGATTTATCTGTAGCAGTGGGTTTTAAATTTGTTCATTCCATTTCCAATCAATAGAATTTAAACCTATTAAGAATGCCTTACGTATGTATGAACACATTAAATTAAAAGCATCTCATTAATTTTACTAAATTTCTTACCCCACTATGCAAAGTATTGCTGCCATTAAATGTGTCCTGGCGCTTGGTTCATAGTCGATGCGTGTTAGTTTCGTGACATGACATGCTGGACATGAAACAATGGTTGGCTCTGGTCCCAAGGGCAAAATGGCATGTTCTGAAAAAGTATGAGACAGAAAAAATTATTTGAAACATGTTCACATAGCTAGCTACTTAAAAAGTGCTTATGTTCATATGTGCATATAAAGATGCACATACCTATTAAGGTGGTCCAAGAATGCAATTGAAAAAGTAAAGTCAGAATTTTTATGCTTTCATCCCCTAGGATTGTTCTGCACCGAAAAAATATAACCTTTCTTTACTTTGAAATCACAGCGCCCAAAGTTTACCATTTTTTCATCGCAACTATAATTTATTGGTCCGCCAAAATCTCACAAAAATCCCGAAAAATGCAATAGGGGGACCAATAAAAACCGTTAGAATTAAAAAATGGTTAAATAAACAATTGGGTATTATTATTGAAAGTCTCCAGAAGAGAACCAGAGTTTTCCGATTGAAAAATATTGATTCTTAAGAGATCTATACCATTTCTTGGAAAAATTTTTTTTTTCCCCATATAAAAATACATGGAAAACTTTGAGTGCTTTGAGCGACCTCTAAATATTTTTTGATTTCAAAATAAAAAAAAGAGGAATACTTTTTTTGATATAGAACCATCCTAGGGGGTGAGAGCATTACAATTCCGATTTTACTGTTTTTGGACCATCCAAACGCACATACATACATATTGCCCATTTGCTGCAAAAGTGTCATAATCCAAAAAATCTAAACTCGAAAAAAGTCTTTAAAGTTAACAGTTTACATACGCATCGATGCAGCTGTGCAATTTTTTTATTTATTTTTTTATGTATGTTATCGCATAACTTTGCACCAAGTCAACCGATTTCGATAACTCTTTTTGCAACGGAAAGGTAGTGTCTCAGAGGTGGTCCCGTACTAATTTGGTTTAGATCCGATAATTGAATCATGAAATATATAGATATATTGGTCGTTAGTAGTTAGTTTTAAGTCGGGTCTTTTTTTGCTAAAAATTACTTGTATTTAACTACACTTATATGTATGTATGTATGTATGTATGTATGTATCTTTGTATGTCCTGGAACTTTGCAGTCAATATTTAACAACTCGAGGACAATGCAATATAAAAGATGACTTAATCCGCTAGGTAGCGCAGGAGTCGAGATATTAGTAAAACCCGCATTTATAGTCTGATTTGGTTCATATTTATAACATATATTACTTATATGAAAAGAAATAAGTCCGAAAAATATTTGCCGATAGGTGGCGCAGGAGTCGAGATATGTGTAAAACCCCTATTTATAGTCTGACGTGGTTCATATTTAGAACATATATTACTTGTATGAAAAGAAATAAATCCACAAAAAATGTTGATGATAGGTGGCGCAGGAGTCGAGATACTTGTAAAACCCGTGTTTATGATCCGATTAAGTTCACATTTAGAATGCATTTGCTTACATAAAAGAAATAACTACACAAAAAATTTTGGCAGTTATGTGGTGCGTGAGTCTATATATAAAAAAAAAATCGGCATCTGTGCTCCGATTTGGTCTATATTCAGAATATGTGCATTACCTATTTTAATTGAAATATATTGAAAATTTTGTTTGTTACGGTCAAATCTAGCACGTTAGGTAAAAAATGTATTTTATACTATAGTTAAAAAACTAAAAAACACGCTTTTATTACAACAAGAACTAAAAAGTATAAAATAATGGATATATATAGCGATTCCGTTTAAGAAGAATAGGAAGTTCCCTAACTTGATTTATTTTAACTTTTTAAATCAGCTAAAAATATGATTAAAGTGATTGGCCCGTAGTCATAGACAAAATAAACTCCACTGTAAAGTTTGTTGCAGTTTTTTTTTACAGATATCCCATTGAAAATTAAGTCAAAAATCTGCAACTAACTTTACTGTGGAGTTTATTTTGTCTATGAATAAGGGCCAATCACTTTAATCATATTTTTAGCTGATTTAAAAAAGTTAAATTAAATCAAGTCAGGGAACTTCCTATTCTTCTTAAACGGAATTGTTTATTGTTTTGGATTATGACACTCAGCAAAGGTACGATATATACTTCCATATCTTCTCCATTGCAAGCATATTTCGAGTACGAGTAGTTACGAGTAGCCAAACAACGTTAATGTTCAAGAATTTCG